>NW_027596740.1:0-125000 GCF_964194155.1 Cetorhinus maximus | reverse complement strand
GTTGGAGGTCAGTCATCTCAGCTCTAGGACATCACTGCAGGAGTTGCTCAGGGTAGTGTCCTCAGCCCAACCATCTTCAGCTGCTTCATCAATGACCTTCCTTCTATCATAAGGTCAGAAGTGGGGATGTTCGCTGATGATTGCACAATGTTCAGCACCATTTGCAACTCCTCAGATACTGAAGCAGTCCATGTCCAAATGCACCAAGACCTGGACAATATCCAGGCTTGGGCTGACAAGTGGCAAGTAACATTCACACCACACAAGTGCCAGGCAATGACCATCTCCAACAACAGAGAATCTAACCATCGCCCCTTGATGTTCAATGACATTACCATCACTGAATCCCCCACTATCAACATTCTGGGGTTTACCATTGACCAGAAACTGAACTGGACTAGCCATATAAATACTGTGGCTACAAGAGCAGGTCAGAGACTAGGGATCCTGTTGGAAGTAATTCACCTCCTGACTCCCCAAAGCCTGTCCACCATCTACAAGGCACAAGTCAGGAGTGTGATGGAATACTCCCCACTTGCCTGGATGAGTGCAGCTCCCACAACACTCAAGAAACTTGACACCGTCCAGGACAAAGCAGCCGCTTGATCGGCACTACATCCACAAACATTCACTCCCTCCACCACCGACACACAGTAGCAGCAGTGTGTACCATCTACAAGATGCTCTGCAGGAATTTAGCAAGGCTCCTTAGACAGCACTTTCCAAACCCACGACCACTACCATCTAGAAGGACAAGGGCAGCAGATAGATGGGAACACCACCACCTGGAATTTCCCCTCCAAGTCACTCACCACCCTGACTTGGAAATATATCGCCGTTCCTTCACTGTCGCTGGGTCAAAAGCCTGGAACTCCCTCCCTAACAGCACTGTGGGTGTACCTACACCACATGGACTGCAGCGGTTCAAGAAGGCAGCTCACTACCACCTTCTCAAGGGCAATTAGGGATGGGCAATAAATGCTGGCCCAGCCAGTGAAGCCCACATCCCATGAATGAATTAAACAAATCTTGTCTCCTGAGACTGCATTCCTCAAGATTCTGGAGACCACTGGCAAGCGACTAATTACCGATATAATTTCAGGTTTTTACCAAGTGGCTAGCTTCACCGAGCTATCACTGCCCCTGAATTTCACTGAGCTCCATCTTTCTCAGCTGTCCCAAGTAAATATTGCTTGTGGGCTCCATTGCCCACACTCTCAGCTGCACTGAACTATCAGTGGCTCCGAGGGTTTCTCGTAGCACAAACCTTTGCCACAGTGTAGAGCCACCAAACAGCTCCTGGGCCCCAGCTGCACAGCCAACACACAGCACTGCCGCTGCCTGGAATCTCTTCCCTGACTGACTCCACTGACTGACCCTTGTACGACTCTTCACTGACCCTTGAACTGCGCTGGGGAATCTACCTACACCCTCTCAGTGGGTCCCACCCCTGGTGTTAAGCAGGGACCACTGTAACAGCATTGGAACATCCTGTCCCTTAACTATTACAATCTCCACAGAGACACACAGATCAATGGATTTCTTAAAAATCGGGATTGTGTACAGTGGGAGTGAACGGGAAGGGGTTTGGGTCCATTGGGATTGTGTACAGTGGGAGTGAACGGGAAGGGGTTTGGGATTGGGATTGTGTACAGTGGGAGTGAACGGGAAGGGATTTGGGTCGATTGGGATTGTGTACAGTGGGAGTAAATGGGGAGGGGTTTGGGTCCATTGGGATTGTGTACAGTGGGAGTGAACGGGAAGGGGTTTGGGTCCATTGGGATTGTGTACAGTGGGAGTGAACAGGAAGAGGCTTGAGTTCATTGGGATTGTGTACAGTGGGAGTGAACGGGAAGGGGTTTGTTTCCATTGGGATTGTGTATAGTGGGAGTGAACAGGAAGAGACTTGAGTTCATTGGGATTGTGTACAGCGGGAGTGAACGGGAAGGGGTTTGGGATTGGGATTCTGTACAGTGGGAGTGAACGGGAAGGGGTTTGGTTCCATTGGGATTGTGTACAGTGGGAGCGAACGATAAGGGGATTGGGATTGTGTACAGTGGGAGTCAATGGGAAGGGGATTGGGTCCATTGGGATTGTGTACAGTCGGAGTGAACGGGAAGGGGTTTTGGTCCATTAGGATTGTGTAAAGTGGGAGTGAACGGGAACGGGTTTGGGCCCATTGGGATTGTGTACGATGGGGGTGAACGGGAAGGGGTTTGGGTCCATTAGGATTGTGTACAGTGAGAGTGAACAGAAAGGGGTTCGGGTCCATTGGGATTGTGCACAAAGGGAGTGAATGGGAAGGGGTTTGGGTCCATTGGGATTGTGTACAGTGGGAGTGAACGGGAAGAGGTTTGGGTCTGTTGGGATTGTGTACAGTGGGAGTGAACGGGAAGGGGTTTGGATCCATTGGGATTGTCCACAATGGGAGTGAACGGGAAGGGGTTTGGATCCATTGGGATTGTGTATAGTGGGAGTGAATGGGAAGGGTTTTGGGTCGATTGGGATTGTGTACAGTGGGAGTAAACGGGGAGGGGTTTGGGTCCATTGGGTTTCTGTACAGTGGGAGTGAACGGGAAGGGATTTGGGTCGATTGGGATTGTGTACAGTGGGAGTAAACGGGGAGGGGTTTGGGTCCATTGGGATTGTGTACAGTGGGAGTGAACGGGAAGGGGTTTGGGTCCATTGGGATTGTGTACAGTGGGAGTGAACAGGAAGAGGCTTGAGTTCATTGGGATTGTGTACAGTGGGAGTGAACGGGAAGGGGTTTGTTTCCATTGGGATTGTGTATAGTGGGAGTGAACAGGAAGAGGCTTGAGTTCATTGGGATTGTGTACAGCGGGAGTGAACGGGAAGGGGTTTGGGATTGGGATTCTGTACAGTGGGAGTGAACGGGAAGGGGTTTGGGTCCATTAGGATTGTGTACAGTGAGAGTTAACGGAAAGGGATTTGGGTCCATTAGGATTGTGTACAGTGGGAGTGGACGGAATGGGGTTTGGGTCCATTGGGATTGTGTATGATGGGGGTGAATGGGAAGGGGTTTAGGTCCATTAGGATTGTGTATAGTGGGAGTGAGCGGGAAGAGGATTTGGTCCATTAGGATTGTGGACAGTGAGAGTGAACGGGAAGGGGTTTGGTTCCATTGGGATTGTGTACAGTGGGAGCAAACGGGAAGGGGATTGGGATTGTGTACAGTGGGAGTCAACGGGAAGGGGATTGGGTCCAATGGGATTGTGTACAGTCGGAGTGAACGGGAAGGGGTTTTGGTCCATTAGGATTGTGTACAGTGGGAGTGAACGGGAATGGGTTTGGGCCCATTGGAATTGTGTACGATGGGGGTGAACGGGAAGGGGTTTGGGTCCATTAGGATTGTGTACAGTGAGAGTGAACAGAAAGGGGTTCGGGTCCATTGGGATTGTGCACAAAGGGAGTGAATGGGAAGGGGTTTGGGTCCATTGGGATTGTGTACAGTGGGAGTGAACGGGAAGAGGTTTGGGTCTGTTGGGATTGTGTACAGTGGGAGTGAACGGGAAGGGGTTTGGGTCCATTGGGATTGTGTACAGTGGGAGTGAACAGGAAGAGGCTTGAGTTCATTGGGATTGTGTACAGTGGGAGTGAACGGGAAGGGGTTTGTTTCCATTGGGATTGTGTATAGTGGGAGTGAACAGGAAGAGGCTTGAGTTCATTGGGATTGTGTACAGCGGGAGTGAACGGGAAGGGGTTTGGGATTGGGATTCTGTACAGTGGGAGTGTATGGGAAGGGGTTTGGGTCCATTGGGATTGTGTACAATGGGAGTTTACGGGAAGGGGTTTGGGCCGATTGGGATTGTGTACAGTGGGAGTGAACGGGAACGGTCTTGGGATTGGGATTGTGTACAGTGGGAGTGAATGGGAAGAGGTTTGGGTCCATTGGGATTGTATACAGTGGGGGTGAATGGGAAGGGGTTTGGGATTGGGATTGTGTACAGTGGGACTGAACGAGAAGGGGTTTGGGTGCATTGGGATTGTGTACAGAGGGAGTGAATGGGAAGAGGTTTGGGTCCATTGGGATTGTGTACAGTGGGAGGGAATGGGAAGAGGTTTGGGTCCATTGGGATTGTGTACAGTGGGAGGGAATGGGAAGAGGTTTGGGTCCATTGGGATTGTGTACCGTGGGAGTGAATGGGAAAGGGTTTGTGCACAGTAGGATGGTCAGGAAGGTAGTGGTGAATTGGGAGTGTTTCCTGGGATCCATTGCTGTCCTTGTGGATTGGTTCTGATATTTGGGGTTTATTTTCAGTATCTAGATGGCGAGTCTGCTGTGAATTACTCTGATGACAATACTGCATGGGTCTCACATTGTTTAATATGCAGGTTTTGAGCTGGTTTTTAATGCCAGTGTTTGTCACAATGTAAGAATATCAAATAATGATGGAACTGTATTTGGAACGTGGAGCTTGTTCACAATGGGTTCTCCGAGACTGGGATATAATGAATAAGGATTGGATTGTCTCTCCACAGGGTGTCAATGGGGTTGTGCAATATCCTAAAGGATTTCTGAAGGAGGTCGCTGAGATTATTCGAGAAAGAGGAGGATTATACATATCTGACGAGGTGAGAGATACACAGGAGTCATCATGGATCTTTCATGTGATGGTAATTTATTAATTAAGGGGAACATCTCACTGTGGATATTCGATATGGATATCAACTGAAAAATTCCTGGAATTGGGAATTCTGCAGAGTATTCTGTTCCGAATTCCAAGGTTTTGTCAGGAATTTCATAATATACTAAGAATGTTGGGGAATGTGGAAAGGTTTTTAATCCCATTGGAAGAGCAGCAGCTCCCCCAGTATCATTATATTATTGTTACAATTGGGAGATTTATAAGATTATTATGTTTTAACACTGCATCTTTTTGTTTATAAGGGTGTTATAGTTCGGGACTGTATCTTTAAATGTAAATGAAAGGGGTCATGTGACATGTGTCTGACAGTAAACCTTGGTTGTTTAATTGTTCGAGATCGGAAGACCCAGACTGTTTTATTGAGAGGGAGGTGGAAGATACTTACACACATGGATAATGACAGCAGTTTCTCAATCTATAATGAGCAGACCCAAAGTCCCAGAAAGGTGTTATTGATATTAAATTATAAACAGTTGCATTGCAAACTATCCCTTTATTTATAAGATGAAAGATAGTCGGGATTAAAGATAACTGGTTAACATTTCTACTTAGATACAAGGCTGTGTTTCCCATTGCCATGGAGAAGAGGGTAGTGGAAGCCATTTTGAGATCAGGTTACAGACTTCCCTATAAAACCCAGAAATATCACAGACAGAATGAAGTTGCAATTTTGTCTTGTGGTTCCTGCTGACCCTATCACTCACCATGTGGAGTGCAGATTGAAGGCTGTGTTCACGAGGGGTTAAAGGAGGCTGGATGATTTGCCTAGATTGGAGCTAAAGGAAGAAATCTACAGTGTAACTCTGAGTGAGAGAGAGTTCAGTGATTAGAAGTTACCCAGCTGGGAAAATAAAAAGGATCAAACCCATTTGAAGCTGGGAATAACTGTGAGTTTATGGTATAAGAACTGTAACTCCACACAGTGTGATGTACCATAATTAACAAGGTGTCATTTATTCCTATAGTTTATAGTACAAGTTGTCTACAAGAGAAAATGGTGTTTGGTCAATAGTGTTTTGTCTGTTATTTGATGCTATAAAATTTCTCTTTAAAAATGAAATCTTAATACATCATCCTCTCAGTTAATAACTGGAGGTTTGAATGTCTCTAAACCATTCTCAGTCTCAATGGAGATTGGAATATTATAAATAACTCATTACAACAGGTTAACTGGTTGTTTTCCTTAATCCTGTCAGCTATCTTCAGATAAACAGAGACCACATTTCAGATCGAATCCACTGACCAGGAGGCATAGCAGTAACAGGAACAGGAGGAGGCCATTCAGCCCCTCAAGTCTATTTGCCATATATCCACTTTTGTTCCATTTCTCCTAATAGTTTTGATTAACAGAAATCTAACAATCTCTGATTTTAAATGAATAATTGCTGATTGTGAATGGTTAAGGCGAGTGGGGGAGTTGGAGGGAGCAGGAAACAGGGGGCAGGGGAGGGGACAGGGACAGGCTGGGGGAAGGGGAGAAGGATGGTGATGATGGCAGGTCATTGGAAAGGGGTCTTGGCTGACTTGGACCCCTCCTGCCGTGTTGAGAGGGAAGGATTAACACCAGCCCCTCTGATTTGTCAAATCCGGTGAAGGCAGTGTTAGCTTGACCCATGACCTTGTGCAATGTCCTTCGCAGGTTCAAACTGGATTCGGCCGCTTGGGGAGCCATTATTGGGGTTTCCAGGCACACGGAGTGAAACCAGATATTGTCACCATGGCAAAGGGAATTGGCAACGGATTTCCCATGGGCGCAGTGGTTACCACACCTGGTGAGTTAATTGGGCACATGTAGTTCAAAGGTCAGGGGTTAAGTAGACTGAAGCCACCTGTGACAGGTTGAAGAATGGCCAACCCCTCCCAGTGAGTGAGAGCCAGACCATGAGATCCAGGTTCAACCTCAATCCCACAGGATTACAGAGACGCCAACGTCTAGACAACCAGCTATGAACATCAGGCAGGGGGGATGGGGAGAGGGTTGTGAGGGGACAAGGGATGGGGGGAAATTGGGAAAGGGGGTTTATAAGTAGCCCCTCTCTCTCCCGCTGGATGTTTCATGTCAGAGGTACTGATACTGAGAATGCCCTGTCACTCAATTCTCAAATTAAATATCAACCAAATCCTGGTCGAATAGTTCAGACAGCAGGAGATCCAATCCCAGCCTGGTCAGTTTGAAAATGTAAATATAGTTTTTTTCAGTGATTGCGACCATTTCAGCTGAGGCTTCTCAACATCACAGGTTTTGTAAGTGGTGGTGTTCCCATCTGTCTGCTGCCCTTGTCCTTCTAGATGGTAGTGGTCGTGGGTTTGGAAGGTGCTGTCAAAGGAGCCTTGGTGAATTCCTACAGTGCATCTTGTAGATGGTACACACGGCAGCTACTGTGCATCGGTGGTGAAGGGAGTGAAAGTTTGTGGATGTGGTGCCAATCAAGTGGCTGCTTTGTCCTGGATGGTGTCAAGCTTCTTGAGTGTTGTGGGAGCTGCACTCATCCAGGCAAGTGGGGAGTATCCCATCACACTCCTGACTTGTGCCTTGTAGATGGTGGACAGGCTTTGGAGAGTCAGGAGGTGAGTTACTTATCACAGGATTCCCAGCCTCTGACCTGCTCTTGTAGCCACAGTATTTATATAGCTAGTCCAGTTCAGTTTCTGGTCAATGGTAACCCCCAGGATGTTGACAGTGGGGGATTCAGTGATGGTAATGCCATTGAATATCAAGGGGCGATGGTTAAATTCTTTCTTGCTGGAGATGGTCATTGCCTGACACTTGTGTGGCATGAATGTTACTTGCCACTTGTCAGCCCAAGCCTGGATATTGTCTGGGTCTTGCTGTATTTGGAAATGGAAGCATCTTTGGAAAGAGAAAAAGAGTTAATGTGTTCGAGATAACCGTTCTTTAAAGGCCCAATAAAAGGTCATCGACCTGCAACGTTAACTCTGTTCTCCTCACCACAGATGCTGCCAGACCTGCTGAATATTTCCAAAGATTTCTGTTTTTATTTTAGGTTTCCAGGATCTGCACGATTTTCCTTTTCCGTGATTTATTCAGGAGAATTGGTATACACTCGGTGGGATAGTTTGGGGAGATTGGGTGTTGTGTACACTCGGTGGGACAGTTTGGGGAGATTGGGTGTTGTGTACACTCGGTGGGACAGTTTGGGGAGATTGGGTGTTGTGTACACTCGGTGGGGTAGTTTGGGGAGATTGGGTGTGGGGTACACTCGGTGGGATAGTTTGGGGAGATTGGGTGTTGTGTACACTCGGTGGGGTAGTTTCGGGAGATTGGGTGTGGGGTACACTCGGTGTGATAGTTTGAGGAGATTGGGTGTTGTGTACACTCGGTGTGATAGTTTGGGGAGAGTGGGTGTTGTGTACACTCGGTGTAATAGATTGAGGAGATTGGGTGCTGTGTACACTTGGTGTGATAGTTTGGGGAGAGTGGGTGTTGTGTACACTCGGCGTGATAGTTCGAGGAGATTGGGTGTTGTGTACACTCGGTGTGATAGTTTGGGGAGATTGGGTGTTGTGTACACTCGGTGGGATAGTTTGGGGAGATTGGGTGTTGTGTACACTCGGTGGGATAGTTTGGGGAGATTGGGTGTTGTGTACACTCGGTGGGATAGTTTGAGGAGATTGGGTGTTGTGTACACTCGGTGGAATAGTTTGAGCAGATTGGGTGTTGTGTACACTCGGTGTGATAGTTTGGCGAGATTGGGTGTTGTGCACACTCGGTGGGATAGTTTGGGGAGATTGGGTGTTGTGTACACTCGGTGGGATAATTTGGGGAGATTGGGTGTTGTGTACACTCAGTGCGGTAGTTTGGGGAGATTGGGTGTGATGTACACTCGGTGGGATAGTTTGAGGAGATTGGGTGCGGTGTACACGCCGTGGGATAGTTTGCAGAGATTGGGTGTTGTGTACACTCGGTGGGATAGTTTGGGGAGATTGGTTGTTGTGTACACTCGGTGGGATAGTTTGAGGAGATTGGGCGTTGTGTACACTCGGTGTGATAGTTTGAGGAGATTGGGTGTGGTGTACACTCGGTGTGATAGTTTGAGGAGATTGGGTGTTGTGTACACTCGGTGGGATAGTTTGGGGAGATTGGGTGTTGTGTACACTCGGTAGGATAGTTTGGGGAGATTGGGTGTTGTGTACACTCGGTGGGATAGTTTGGGGAGATTGGGTGTTGTGTACACTCGGTGTGATAGTTTGGGGAGATTGGGTGTTGTGTACACTCGGTGGGATAGTTTGGGGAGATTGGTTGTTGTGTACACTCGGTGGGATAGTTTGAGGAGATTGGGTGTTGTGTACACTCGGTGTGATAGTTTGAGGAGATTGGGTGTGGTGTACACTCGGTGGGATAGTTTGAGGAGATTGGGTGTTGTGTACACTAGGTGGGATAGTTTGGGGAGATTGTGTGTTGTGTACTCTCGGTGGGGTAGTTTGAGGAGATTGGGTGTTGTGTACACTCGGTGGAATAGTTTGAGGAGATTGGGTGTTGTGTACACTCGGTGTGATAGTTTGGCGAGATTGGGTGTTGTGTACACTCGGTGGGATAGTTTGGGGAGATTGGGTGTTGTGTACACTCGGTGGGATAGTTTGGGGAGATTGGGTGTTGTGTACACTCGGTGGGATAGTTTGGGGAGATTGGGTGTTGTGTACACTTGGTGGGATAGTTTGAGGAGATTGGGCGTTGTGTACACTCGGTGGAATAGTTTGAGGAGATTGGGTGTTGTGTACACTCGGTGTGGTAGTTTGGCGAGATTGGGTGTTGTGTACACTCGGTGGGATAGTTTGGGGAGATTGGGTGTTGTGTACACTCGGTGGGATAGTTTGGGGAGATTGGGTGTTGTGTACACTCGGTGGGATAGTTTGGGGAGATTGGGTGTTGTGTACACTCGGTGGGATAGTTTGGGGAGATTGGGTGTTGTGTACACTCGGTGGGATAGTTTGGGGAGATTGGGTGTTGTGTACACTCGGTGGGATAGTTTGGGGAGATTGGGTGTTGTGTACACTCAGTGCGGTAGTTTGGGGAGATTGGGTGTGATGTACACTCGGTGGGATAGTTTGAGGAGATTGGGTGCGGTGTACACGCCGTGGGATAGTTTGCAGGGATTGGGTGTTGTGTATACTCATTGTGATATTTTGAGGAGATTGGGTGTTGTGTACACTCGGTGGGGTAGTTTGGGGAGATTGGGTGTTGCGTACACTCGGTGTGATAGTTTGTGAAGATTGGGTGTTGTGTACACTCGGTGGGGTAGTTTGGGGAGATTGGGTGTTGCGTACACTCGGTGTGATAGTTTGGGGAGATTGGGTGTTGCGTACACTCGGTGGGATTGTTTGAGGAGATTGGGTGTTGTGTACACTCGGTGGGGTAGTTTGGGGAGATTGGGTGTTGTGTACACTCGGTGGGATAGTTTGGGGACATTGGGTGTTCTGTACACACGGTGAGATTGTTTGAGGACTTCGGGTGTTGTGTACACTAAGTGGGGTAGTTTGGGGAGATTGGGTGTTGAGTACACTTGGCGTGATAGTTTGGGGAGATTGGGTGTTGTGTACACTCGGTGTGATAGTTTGGGGAGATTGGGTGTTGTGTACACTCGGTGGGGTAGTTTGGGGAGATTGTGTGTTGTGTACACTCGGTCTGATAGTTTGGGGAGATTGTGTGATGTGTACACTCGGTGAGATAGTTTGGGGAGATTGTGTGATGTGTACACTCGGTGTGATAGTTTGGGGAGATTGGGTGTTATGTACACTCGGTGGGATAGTTTGAGGAGATTGGGTGTTGTGTACACTCGGTGGGATAGTTTGGGGAGATTGGGTGCCGTGTACACTCGGTGTGATAGTTTGAGGAGATTGGGTGCTGTGTACACTCCGTGGGATTGTTTGCAGAGACTGGGCGTTCTGTATACACGTTGTGATATTTTGAGAAGATTGGGTGTTGTGTACACTCGGTGGGGTAGTTTGGGGAGATTGGTTGTTGTGTACAGTCGGTGTGATAGTTTGAGGAGATTGGGTGTTGTGTACACTCGGTGTGATAGTTTGAGGAGATTGGGTGTTGTGTACACTTGGTGGGGTAGTTTGGGGAGATTGGGTGTTGTGTACACTCGGTGGGATAGTTTGGGGAGATTGGGTGTTGTATACACTCGGTGTGATAGTTTGAGGAGATTGGGTGTTGTGTACACTCGGTGGGGTAGTTTGGGGAGATTGGGTGTGGTGTACTCTCGGTGGGATAGTTTGAGGAGATTGCGTGTCGTGTACACTCGGTGTGATAGTTTGGGGAGATTGGGTGTTGTGTACACTCGGTGTGATAGTTTGAGGAAATTGGGTGTTGTGTACACTCGGTGTGATAGTTTGGGGAGATTGGGTGTTGTGTACACTCGGTGGCATAGTTTGAGGAGATTGGGTGTTGTGTACACTCGGTGTGATAGTTTGGCGAGATTGGGTGTTGTGCACACTCGGTGTGATAGTTTGGGGAGATTGGGTGTTGTGTACACTCGGTGTGATAGTTTGGGGAGATTGGGTGTTGTGTACACTCGCTGGGATAGTTTGGGGAGATTCGGTGTGGTGTACACTCGGTGGGATAGTTTGAGGAGATTGGGTGTTGTGTACACTCGGTGTGATAGTTTGGGGAGATTGGGTGTTGTGTACACTCGGTGTGATAGTTTGGGGAGATTGGGTGTTGTGTACACTCGGTGTGATAGTTTGGGGAGATTGGGTGTTGTGTACACTCGCTGGGATAGTTTGGGGAGATTCGGTGTGGTGTACACTCGGTGGGATAGTTTGAGGAGATTGGGTGTTGTGTACACTCGGTGTGATAGTTTGGGGAGATTGGGTGTTGTGTACACTCGGTGGCATAGTTTGAGGAGATTGGGTGTTGTGTACACTCGGTGTGATAGTTTGGCGAGATTGGGTGTTGTGCACACTCGGTGTGATAGTTTGGGGAGATTGGGTGTTGTGTACACTCGGTGTGATAGTTTGGGGAGATTGGGTGTTGTGTACACTCGCTGGGATAGTTTGGGGAGATTCGGTGTGGTGTACACTCGGTGGGATAGTTTGAGGAGATTGGGTGTTGTGTACACTCGGTGGGGTAGTTTGGGGAGATTGGGTGTGGTGTACACTTCGTGGGATAGTTTGAGGAGATTGGGTGTTGTGTACACTCGGTGGGATAGTTTGAGGTGATTGGGTGTCGTGTACACTCGGTGGCATAGTTTGGGGAGATTGTGTGGTGTGTACACTCGGTGGGATAGTTTGAGGAGATTGGGGATTGTGTACACTCGGTGGGGTAGTTTGGGGAAATTGGGTGTGGTGTACACTTCGTGGGATAGTTTGAGGAGATTGGGGATTGTGTACACTCAGTGGGGTAGTTTGGGGAGATTGGGTGTTGTGTACACTCGGTGTGATAGTTTGGGGAGATTGTGTGTGGTGTACACTCGGTGTGATAGTTTGGGGAGATTGGGTGTTGTGTACACTCGGTGGAATAGTTTGAGGAGATTGGGTGTTGTGTACACTCGGTGTGATAGTTTGAGGATATTGGGTGTTGTGTACACTCGGTGGGATAGTTTGGGTCAAATGGAACCTTCACTCTGTTTCTATTTCTGCGTTTCAGAGATTGCTGCTTCCTTGTCTGAGGCGATGACCTTCAACACATTCGGAGGGAACCCACTGGCCTGTGCGATTGGATCCACCGTCCTCAAGGTCAGATTCTCCACAAGCAATAATTCAGATTGAAGGAGAAGCTGACACCAAATGTGTGAATTTGCGCAGCGTGAAAGTGTGAGTGTTCAGTGTACACACATGCTGTGTGAGTGTGTGCAGTGCGAGTGTTCAGTGTACACACATGCTGTGTGAGTGTGTGCAGTGCAAGTGTTCAGTGTACACACATGCTGTGTGAGCGTGTGCAGTGCGAGTGTTCAGTGTACACACATGCTGTGTGAGTGTGTGCAGTGCGAGTCTTCAGTGTACACACATGCTGTGTGTGGGTGTGCAGTGTGAGTGTTCAGTGTACACACATGCTGTGTGAGCGTGTGCAGTGCGAATGTTCAGTGTACACACATGCTGTGTGAGCGTGAAAGTGTGAGTGTTCAGTGTACACACATGCTGTGTGAGGGTGTGCAGTGCGAGTGTTCAGTGTACACACATGCTGTGTGAGTGTGTGCAGTGCGAGTGTTCACTGTACACACATGCTGTGTGAGTGTGTGCAGTGCGATTGTTCAGTGTACACACATGCTGTGTGACCATGTGCAGTGCGAGTGTTCAGTGTACACACATGCTGTGTGACCATGTGCAGTGCGAGTGTTCAGTGTACACACATGCTGTGTGAGTGTGTGCAGTGCGAGTGTTCAGTGCACACACATGCTGTGTGACCATGTGCAGTGCGAGTGTTCAGTGTACACACATGCTGTGTGAGTGTGTGCAGTGCGAGTGTTCAGTGTACACACATGCTGTGTGAGGGTGTGCAGTGCGAGTGTTCAGTGTACACACATGCTGTGTGAGCCTGTGCAGTGCGAGTGTTCAGTGTACACACATGCTGTGTGAGTGTGTGCAGTGCGAGTGTTCAGTGTACACACATGCTGTGTGAGCGTGTGCAGTGCGAGTGTTCAGTGTACACACATGCTGTGTGAGTGTGTGCAGTGCGAGTGTTCAGTGTACACATGCTGTATGAGTGTGTGCAGTGCGAGTGTTCAGTGTACACACATGCTGTGTGAGCCTGTGCAGTGCGAGTGTTCAGTGTACACATATGCTGTGTGAGCATGTGCAGTGCGAGTGTTCAGTGTACACACATGCTGTGTGAGCCTGTGCAGTGCGAGTGTTCAGTGTACACATATGCTGTGTGAGCATGTACAGTGCGAGTGTTCAGTGTACACATGCTGTGTGAGTGTGTGCAGTGCGAGTGTTCAGTGTACACACATGCTGTGTGAGTGTGTGCAGTGCGAGTGTTCAGTGTACACATGCTGTGAGAGTGTGTGCAGTGAGAGTGTTCAGTGTACACATGCTGTGTGAGTGTGTGCAGTGCGAGTGTTCAGTGTACACATGCTGTGTGAGTGTGTGCAGTGCGAGTGTTCAGTGTACACACATGCTGTGTGAGCGTGTGCAGTGCGAGTTTTCAGTGTACACATGCTGTGTGAGCGTGTGCAGTGCGAGTGTTCAGTGTACACACATGCTGTGTGACCGTGTGCAGTGCGAGTGTTCAGTGTTCACACATGCTGTGTGAGTGTGTGCAGTGCGAGTGTTCAGTGTACACACATGCTGTGAGAGTGTGTGCAGTGAGAGTGTTCAGTGTACACATGCTGTGTGAGTGTGTGCAGTGCGAGTGTTCAGTGTACACATGCTGTGTGAGCGTGTGCAGTGCGAGTGTTCAGTGTACACATGCTGTGTGAGCGTGTGCAGTGCGAGTGTTCAGTGTACACACATGCTGTGTGAGCGTGTGCAGTGCGAGTGTTCAGTGTACACATGCTGTGTGAGTGTGTGCAGTGCGAGTGTTCAGTGTACACACATGCTGTGTGAGCGTGTGCAGTGCGAGTGTTCAGTGTACACACATGCTGTGTGAGCGTGTGCAGTGCGAGTGTTCAGTGTACACATGCTGTGTGAGCGTGTGCAGTGCGAGTGTTCAGTGTACACACATGCTGTGTGAGCGTGTGCAGTGCGAGTGTTCAGTGTACACACATGCTGTGTGAGCGTGTGCAGTGCGAGTGTTCAGTGTACACACATGCTGTGTGAGCGTGTGCAGTGCGAGTGTTCAGTGTACACACATGCTGTGTGAGCGTGTGCAGTGCGAGTGTTCAGTGTACACATGCTGTGTGAGCGTGTGCAGTGCGAGTGTTCAGTGTACACACATGCTGTGTGAGCGTGTGCAGTGCGAGTGTTCAGTGTACACACATGCTGTGTGAGCGCGTGCAGTGCGAGTGTTCAGTGTACACACATGCTGTGTGAGTGTGTGCAGTGCGAGTGTTCAGTGTACACACATGCTGTGTGAGTGTGTGCAGGGCGAGTGTTCAGTATACACATGCTGTGAGAGTGTGTGCAGTGAGAGTGTTCAGTGTACACATGCTGTGTGAGTGTGTGCAGTGCGAGTGTTCAGTGTACACATGCTGTGTGAGTGTGTGCAGTGCGAGTGTTCAGTGTACACACATGCTGTGTGAGCATGTGCAGTGCGAGTGTTCAGTGTACACACATGCTGTGTGAGCGTGTGCAGTGCGAGTGTTCAGTGTACACACATGCTGTGTGAGCGTGTGCAGTGCGAGTGTTCAGTGTACACACATGCTGTGTGAGCGTGTGCAGTGCGAGTGTTCAGTGTACACGCATGCTGTGTGAGTGTGTGCAGTGCGAGTGTTCAGTGTACACACATGCTGTGTGAGTGTGTGCAGTGCGAGTGTTCAGTGTACACACATGCTGTGTGAGTGTGTGCAGTGCGAGTGTTCAGTGTACACACATGCTGTGTGAGTGTGTGCAGTGCGAGTGTTCAGTGTACACATGCTGTGTGAGCGTGTGCAGTGCGAGTGTTCAGTGTACACATATGCTGTGTGAGTGTGTGCAGTGCGAGTGTTCAGTGTACACATGCTGTGTGAGCGTGTGCAGTGCGAGTGTTCAGTGTACACATGCTGTGTGAGCGTGTGCAGTGCGAGTGTTCAGTGTACACACATGCTGTGTGAGCGTGTGCAGTGCGAGTGTTCAGTGTACACATGCTGTGTGAGTGTGTGCAGTGCGAGTGTTCAGTGTACACACATGCTGTGTGAGCGTGTGCAGTGCGAGTGTTCAGTGTACACACATGCTGTGTGAGCGTGTGCAGTGCGAGTGTTCAGTGTACACATGCTGTGTGAGCGTGTGCAGTGCGAGTGTTCAGTGTACACACATGCTGTGTGAGCGTGTGCAGTGCGAGTGTTCAGTGTACACACATGCTGTGTGAGCGCGTGCAGTGCGAGTGTTCAGTGTACACACATGCTGTGTGAGTGTGTGCAGTGCGAGTGTTCAGTGTACACACATGCTGTGTGAGTGTGTGCAGTGCGAGTGTTCAGTATACACATGCTGTGAGAGTGTGTGCAGTGAGAGTGTTCAGTGTACACATGCTGTGTGAGTGTGTGCAGTGCGAGTGTTCAGTGTACACATGCTGTGTGAGTGTGTGCAGTGCGAGTGTTCAGTGTACACACATGCTGTGTGAGCGTGTGCAGTGCGAGTGTTCAGTGTACACATGCTGTGTGAGCGTGTGCAGTGCGAGTGTTCAGTGTACACACATGCTGTGTGACCGTGTGCAGTGCGAGTGTTCAGTGTTCACACATGCTGTGTGAGTGTGTGCAGTGCGAGTGTTCAGTGTACATACATGCTGTGAGAGTGTGTGCAGTGAGAGTGTTCAGTGTACACATGCTGTGTGAGTGTGTGCAGTGCGAGTGTTCAGTGTACACATGCTGTGTGAGTGTGTGCAGTACGAGTGTTCAGTGTACACATGCTGTGTGAGCGTGTGCAGTGCGAGTGTTCAGTGTACACACATGTTGTGTGAGCGTGTGCAGTGCGAGTGTTCAGTGTACACACATGCTGTGTGAGCATGTGCAGTGCGAGTGTTCAGTGTACACACATGCTGTGTGAGCGTGTGCAGTGCGAGTGTTCAGTGTACACACATGCTGTGTGAGCGTGTGCAGTGCGAGTGTTCAGTGTACACACATGCTGTGTGAGCGTGTGCAGTGCGAGTGTTCAGTGTACACATGCTGTGTGAGCGTGTGCAGTGCGAGTGTTCAGTGTACACACATGCTGTGTGAGCGTGTGCAGTGCGAGTGTTCAGTGTACACACATGCTGTGTGAGCGCGTGCAGTGCGAGTGTTCAGTGTACACACATGCTGTGTGAGTGTGTGCAGTGCGAGTGTTCAGTGTACACACATGCTGTGTGAGTGTGTGCAGGGCGAGTGTTCAGTATACACATGCTGTGAGAGTGTGTGCAGTGAGAGTGTTCAGTGTACACATGCTGTGTGAGTGTGTGCAGTGCGAGTGTTCAGTGTACACATGCTGTGTGAGTGTGTGCAGTGCGAGTGTTCAGTGTACACACATGCTGTGTGAGCATGTGCAGTGCGAGTGTTCAGTGTACACACATGCTGTGTGAGCGTGTGCAGTGCGAGTGTTCAGTGTACACACATGCTGTGTGAGCGTGTGCAGTGCGAGTGTTCAGTGTACACACATGCTGTGTGAGCGTGTGCAGTGCGAGTGTTCAGTGTACACGCATGCTGTGTGAGTGTGTGCAGTGCGAGTGTTCAGTGTACACACATGCTGTGTGAGTGTGTGCAGTGCGAGTGTTCAGTGTACACACATGCTGTGTGAGTGTGTGCAGTGCGAGTGTTCAGTGTACACACATGCTGTGTGAGTGTGTGCAGTGCGAGTGTTCAGTGTACACATGCTGTGTGAGCGTGTGCAGTGCGAGTGTTCAGTGTACACATATGCTGTGTGAGTGTGTGCAGTGCGAGTGTTCAGTGTACACACATGCTGTGTGAGTGTGTGCAGTGCGAGTGTTCAGTGTACACATGCTGTGTGAGTGTGTGCAGTGCGAGTGTTCAGTGTACACATATGGTGTGTGCAATGCAGCCGTGTGAAGCCAGACATTGACCCTGCGGCAGTGACTTTGCTGTAATAAGGTTTTTGTGGTGCTGATAGTGTGTTTCCTCTTTGAAGGTGATAGAAGCAGACGGTTTGATGTCAAATAGTGAAACGCTCGGGACACACTTACTGCTCCAGTTAGCGAAGCTGCGAGATGAGTTTGAGATTGTTGGTGATGTGCGAGGGAAGGGACTGATGGTCGGCGTCGAGATGGTCCAAGATAAGGTGTGTGGAGCCCCACCCTCCGAGCTGGTCCAGTGGAACTGTCAGTGAGAGTGAGGAGATGGGGAGTGGGAGTGCGGGTGAAGGTTGGGGTGGGGGTTGTATTTGGGAGAGGGAGTGGGGATTCAGGCTGCAGTTTGTGTCTGAATTCTGTACTTGCCTCAGTGAGTAGAGTGTGTAAAGGTGCTGGCAGTGTCTGTGCCGAGGGTACTGCTCTTGCCTACGACTCCCTGTCACCCTCTGATCCTTCTGCATTCACACTTTGTGCCTCGGTCACTCTCAGAGCCTCCTGGCCTTGCAGTCTCACCACACACAGCATCTGTTTTAATTTAATTCCTTTTTTAATATTCTTACTACATCCTGAACACAAGCTTATTAGAAATGACATATTTTGCCATTTAACTTTAACACATTTCTCCCTTTGCATATTCAAGGAACATTTTTAATTTCATTAAAACTATTGGAGAGGTTTTCTGACCAATCCCGGGTTTGTGTGGAGGTGGGTGGGGAAGGCCGAAGATTATCCTGCAGGGGTCCCGGGGATTTGGGGAGAGGGAGGTGGGCAGAAAGTGCAGTCGGATATGGAGCCAGAGTCTCAATCAAATGGGCTTTGGAGCCAGCAGACAGTATGGCCCACTAGCCCCCTGTGCCCACAGGGTGAATCATACTCCCTGTCCTTCCCGCTCTCCCAGACTGGGAACTTGGGGGATCAACTCTTCATTTATCACAATGATTTTTCTATCCATTCACAGGCATCTCAGAAACCTCTACCTACGCAAGAAATGGACCAGATTTTGGAGGATTGCAGAGAGATGGGACTCCTTCTGGGTAAAGGCGGAATGTATGGTCAGGTAATGAATTAAAACACACAGCACACAGAAACCAGCCTAGTTGGACATTATTGCTTTACTCTGTATCTAACCCCGTGCTGTACCTGTCCTGGGAGTGTTTGATGGGGACGGTGTAGAGGGAGCTTTACTCTGTATCTAACCCCGTGCTGTACCTGTCCTGGGGAGTGTTTGATGGGGTCGGTGTAAAGGGAGCTTTACTCTGTATCTAACCCCGTGCTGTACCTGTCCTGGGAGTGTTTGATGGGGACAGTGTAGAGGGAGCTTTACTCTGTATCTAACCCCGTGCTGTACCTGTCCTGGGAGTGTTTGATGGGGACAGTGTAGAGGGAGCTTTACTCTGTATCTAACCCCGTGCTGTACCTGTCCTGGGAGTGTTTGATGGGGACAGTGTAGAGGGAGCTTTACTCTGTATCTAACCCCGTGCTGTACCTGTCCTGGGAGTGTTTGGTGGGGACGGTGTAGAGGGAGCTTTACTCTGTATCTAACCCCATGCTGTACCTGTCCTGGGAGTGTTTGATTTGGACAGTGTAGAGGGAGCTTTATCTGTATCTAACCCCGTGCTGTACCTGTCCTGGGAGTGTTTGATGGGGACAGTGTAGAGGGAGCTTTACTCTGAATCTAACCCCGTGCTGTACCTGTCCTGGGGAGTGTTTGATGGGGTCGGTGTAAAGGGAGCTTTACTCTGTATCTAACCCCGTGCTGTACCTGTCCTGGGAGTGTTTGATGGGGACGGTGTAGAGGGAGCTTTACTCTGTATCTGACCCCGTGCTGTACTTGTCCTGGGAGTGTTTGATGGGGACGGTGTAGAGGGAGCTTTACTCTGTATCTAACCCCGTGCTGTACCTGTCCTGGGAGTGTTTGATGGGGACGGTGTAGAGGGAGCTTTACTCTGTATCTGACCCCGTGCTGTACCTGTCCTGGGAGTGTTTGATGGGGACAGTGTAGAGGGAGCTTTACTCTGTATCTAACCCCGTGCTGTACCTGTCCTGGGAGTGTTTGATGGGGACAGTGTAGAGGGAGCTTTACTCTGTATCTAACCCCGTGCTGTAACTGTCCTGGGAGTGTTTGATGGGGACGGTGTAGAGGGAGCTTTACTCTGTATCTAACCCCGTGCTGTACCTGTCCTGGGAGTGTTTGATGGGGACAGTGTAGAGGGAGCTTTACTCTGTATCTGACCCCGTGCTGTACCTACTCTTTGACACTCTCTCTCTATCTCTTGTTTACCTGTAGACATTCCGGATGAATCCTCCGATGTGCATCTCGCGCCAGGACATTGATTTCGCAGTGACTGTGTTTCGAGTAGCATTGCAGAGGCAAACCAGGGGGAGATAGTCAGAGCATCGCTCCGTGTAACTGAGATCGACACTGAAACAGACTTCACTTTCCTTCCACTGCCGATTAAACGCATTCTTCAATGTTAACATGGATTCTGCTGCAAGCACTAACTCTAACGCTCTAACTCTCCAG
The DNA here is from genome assembly GCF_964194155.1 of Cetorhinus maximus. Lineage (NCBI taxonomy): Eukaryota > Metazoa > Chordata > Chondrichthyes > Lamniformes > Cetorhinidae > Cetorhinus > Cetorhinus maximus. The sequence goes on along the minus strand of NW_027596740.1, from coordinate 105,217 downwards.
CCCTTGTCCCACTGCAAACAAATTCACTTTGTCTCACTGGCTCTGAGCGTGGGGGTTATACTGGCTTTAACTGATTTTAAAAATCTCATCCCTGTCTTCAAATCTGGCCATGGCCCCGCCACATCTTTGTAAACACCTCCAGCCCCTACACCCCTCCCTATCTCCGTAACCTCCTCCAGCCCCTACAGCCCTCCCTATCTCCGTAACCTCCTCCAGCCCCTACACCCCTCCCTATCTCCGTAACCTCCTCCAGCCCCTACACCCCTCCCTATCCCTGTAACCTCCTCCAGCCCCTACACCCCTCCCTATCCCTGTTACCTCCTCCAGTCCCTACACCCCTCCCTATCCCTGTTACCTCCTCCAGTCCCTACACCCCTCCCTATCCCTGTTACCTCCTCCAGCATCTACACCCCTCCCTATCTCCGTAACCTCCTCCAGCCCCTACATCCCTCCCTATCCCTGTAACCTCCTCCAGCCCCTACACCCCTCCCTATCTCCGTAACCTCCTCCAGCCACTACAGCCCTCCCTATCCCTGTAACCTCCTCCAGCCCCTACAGCCCTCCCTATCTCTGTAACCTCCTCCAGCCGCTACACCCCTCCCTATCTCCGTAACCTCCTCCAGCCCCTACAACCCTCCCTATCTCTATAACCTCCTCCAGCAACTACACCACTCCTTAATCTGTAACCTCCCCCAGCACCTACACACCTTCCTATCACTGTAACCTCCTCCAGCCCCTACAACCCTCCCTATCTCTGTAACCTCCTCCAGCCCCTACACCCCTCCCTATCTCTGTAACCTCCTCCAGCCCCTACACCCCTCACTAATCTGTAACTACCTCCAGCACCGACATCCCTCTCTATCCCTGAAACCTCATCCAGACACAACAACCCTCCCTATCTCTGAATCCTCCTCCAGTCCCTACAACCCTCCCTATCTCTGTAACCTCCTCCAGCCCCTACAACCCTCCCTAATCTGTAACCTCCACCAGCCCCTGCAACCCTCCCTATCTCTGTAACCTCCTCCAGGCCCTACAACCATCCCTATCTCTGTAACCTCCTCCAGGCCCTACAACCCTCCCTATCTCTGTAACCTCCACCAGCCCCTACAACCCTCCCTATCTCTGTAACCTCCACCAGCCCCTACACCCCTCCCTATCTCTAAGCTCCTCCGGCCCCCACAACCCTCCCTATCTCTGTAACCTCCTCAAGCCCCTACACCCCTCACTAATCTGTAACCTCCTCCAGAACCAAAAATCATTCCTATTCATGTAACCACCTCCAGCCCATACAACCCTCCCTATCTCTGTAACCTCCTCCAGTCCCGGCCTCCCTCCCTAATCTGTAACCTCCTCCAGCCCCTACACCCCTCCCTATCTCTGTAACCTCATCCAGCCCCTACACACCTCCCTACCTCTGTAACCTCCTCCAGCTCCTACACCCCTCCCTATCTCTGTAACCTCCTCCAGCTCCTACACCCCTCCCTATCTCTGTAACCTCCTCCAGCCCCTACAACCCTATGTCTGTAACCCTCTCCAACCCCTACACCCCTCCCTATCGCTGTAACCTCCTCCAGCCCCTATAACCCTCCCTAACCTGTAACTGCCTCCAGCCGCTACACCCCTCCTTATTCTGTAACCTCCTCCAGCCACTACACCCCTCCCTATCTCTGTAACCTCCTCCAGGATGGAAACCCCTCCCTACCTCTGTAACCTCCTCCTGCCCCAACACAATTCCCTATCTCTGTCACCTCCTCCTGCCCCTACTCCCCTCCCTATCTCTGTATCCTCCTCCAGCCCCTATAACCCTCCCTATCTCTGTAACCTCCTCCAGCCCCAACAACCCTACCAATCTCTGTAACCTCCTCCAGCCCCTACACACCTCCCTAATCTGTAACAGCCTCCAGCACCTACACTCCTCCCTATCTCTGTAAGATCCTCCAGCCCCTCCACCCCTCCCTATCTCTGTAACCAACTCCAGCCCCTACACCACTCCCTAATCTGTAACCTCCTCCAGCCCCTACACCCCTCCCTATCTCTGTAACCAACTCCAGCCCCTACACCCCTCCCTAATCTGTAACCTCCTCCAGTACCTACTCCCCTCCCTATCTCTGTAACCACCTCCAGCCCCTCACACCCTCCCTATCTCTGTAACCTCCTGCAGCCCCTACACCCCTCCCTATCTCTGTAACCTCCTCCAGCCCATACACGCCTCCTAAATCTGTAACCTCCTCCAGGATGGAAACCCCTCCCTATCTCTGTCACCTCCTCCTGCCCCTACTCCCCTCCCTATCTCTGTAGCCTCCTCCAGCCCCTACAACCCTCCCTATCTCTATACCCTCCTCCTGCCCATAACAACCCTCCCTATCTCTATGGCCTCCTCCAGCCACTAACAACCCTCCCTATCTCTATAACCTCCTCCAGCCCCTACAACCCTCCCTATCTCTGTAACCTCCTCCAGCCCCTACACCCCTCCCTATCTCTGTAACTTCCTCCAGCCCCTACACCCCTCCCTATCTCTGTAACCTCCTCCAACGCCTACATCCCTCCCTATCTCTGTAACCTCCTCCTGACCCTACTCCCCTCCCTATCTCTGTAACCTCCTCCAGCCCCTACAACCCTCCCTATCTCTGTAACATCCTCCAGCCCCTACATCCCTCCCTAATCTGTAACCTCCTCCATCCCTCACACCCTCCCTATCTCTGTAACCTCCTCCAGCCCCTAACAACCCTCCTTATCACTGTAACCTCGTCCAGCCCCGACACCCCTCCCTATCTCTGTAACCTCCTCCAGCCCCTACAACCATCCCTATCTCTGTAACCTCCTCCAGCCCCTACACCCCTCCCTATCTCTATAACCTCCTCCAGCCCCTACACCCCTCCCTATCTCTGTAACCTCCTCCAGCCACTACACCCCTCCCTATCTCTGTAACCTCCTCCATCCCCTACACCCCTCCCTAATCTGTAACACCCTCCAGCCCCTACACCCCTCTCAATCTCGGTCAATTCCTCCAGCCCCTACACCCCTCCCTATCTCTGTAACCTCCTCCAGCCCCTACACCCCTCCCTATTCTGTAACCTCCTCCAGCGCCTACAACCCCCCTTTATCTGTAACCTCCTCCAGCCCCTACACCCCTCCCTATTCTGTAACCTCCTCCAGCCCCTGTGCCCCTCCCTATCTCTGTAACATCCTCCAGCTCCTACACCCCTCCCTGTCTCTGTAAAATCCTCCTGCCCCTACACCCCTCCCTATCTCTGTAACCTCCTCCAGCCCCTACACCCCTCACTAATCTGTAACCTCCTCCAGAACCAAAAATCATTCCTATTCATGTAACCACCTCCAGCCCATACAACCCTCCCTATCTCTGTAACCTCCTCCAGTCCCGGCCCCCCTCCCTAATCTGTAACCTCCTCCAGCCCCTACACCCCTCCCTATCTCTGTAACCTCATCCAGCCCCTACACACCTCCCTACCTCTGTAACCTCCTCCAGCTCCTACACCCCTCCCTATCTCTGTAACCTCCTCCAGCCCCTACACCCCTCCCTATCTCTGTAACCTCCTCCAGCCCCTACAACCCTATGTCTGTAACCCTCTCCAACCCCTACACCCCTCCCTATCGCTGTAACCTCCTCCAGCCCCTATAACCCTCCCTAACCTGTAACTGCCTCCAGCCGCTACACCCCTCCTTATTCTGTAACCTCCTCCAGCCACTACACCCCTCCCTATCTCTGTAACCTCCTCCAGCCCCTACACCCCTCCCTATCTCTGTAACCTCCTCCAGGATGGAAACCCCTCCCTACCTCTGTAACCTCCTCCTGCCCCAACACAATTCCCTGTCACCTCCTCCTGCCCCTACTCCCCTCCCTATCTCTGTAGCCTCCTACAGCCCCTACAACCCTCCCTATCTCTGTAACCTCCTCCAGCCCCAACAACCCTACCAATCTCTGTAACCTCCTCCAGCCCCTACACACCTCCCTAATCTGTAACAGCCTCCAGCACCTACACTCCTCCCTATCTCTGTAAGATCCTCCAGCCCCTCCACCCCTCCCTATCTCTGTAACCAACTCCAGCCCCTACACCCCTCCCTAATCTGTAACCTCCTCCAGTACCTACTCCCCTCCCTATCTCTGTAAACGCCTCCAGCCCCTCACACCCTCCCTATCTCTGTAACCTCCTGCAGCCCCTACACCCCTCCCTATCTCTGTAACCTCCTCCAGCCCATACACCCCTCCTAAATCTGTAACCTCCTCCAGGATGGAAACCCCTCCCTATCTCTGTCACCTCCTCCTGCCCCTACTCCCCTCCCTATCTCTGTAGCCTCCTCCAGCCCCTACAACCCTCCCTATCTCTATACCCTCCTCCTGCCCATAACAACCCTCCCTATCTCTATGGCCTCCTCCAGCCACTAACAACCCTCCCTATCTCTATAACCTCCTCCAGCCCCTACAACCCTCCCTATCTCTGTAACCTCCTCCAGCCCCTACACCCCTCCCTATCTCTGTAAATTCCTCCAGCCCCTACACCCCTCCCTATCTCTGTAAGCTCCTCCAGCGCCTACATCCCTCCCTATCTCTGTAACCTCCTCCTGACCCTACTCCCCTCCCTATCTCTGTAACCACTTCCAGCCCCTGAACCCCTCCCTATCTCTGTAACCTCCTCCAGCCCCTACAACCCTCCCTATCTCTGTAAACTCCTCCAGCCCCTACACCCCTCCCTAATCTGTAACCTCCTCCATCCCTCACACCCTCCCTATCTCTGTAACCTCCTCCAGACCCTACACCCCTCCCTATCTCTGTAACCTCCTCCAACCCCTACACTCCTCCCTATCTCTGTAACCTCCTCCAGCCCCTATAACCCTCCCTAACCTGTAACTGCCTCCAGCTGCTACACCCCTCCCTATCTCTGTAACCTCCTCCAGCACCTACACCCCTCCCTATCTCTGTAACCTCCTCCAGCCCCTACAACCATCCCTATCTCTGTAACCTCCTCCAGCCCCTACACCCCTCCCTATCTCTGTAACTTCCTCCAGCCCCTACACCCCTCCCTATCTCTGTAACCTCCTCCAGCCACTACACCCCTCCCTATCTCTGTAACCTCCTCCATCCCCTACACCCCTCCCTAATCTGTAACACCCTCCAGCCCCTACACCCCTCTCAATCTCTGTAACCTCCTCCAGCCCCTACAACCCCCCTTTATCTGTAACCTCCTCCAGCCCCTACACCCCTCCCTATTCTGTAACCTCCTCCAGCCCCTACAACACCCCCTTTCTCTGTAACCTCCTCCAGCCACTACACTCCTTCCCATCTCTGTCACCACCTCCAACCCTTACACCCCTCCATAATCTGTAACCTCCTCCAGCCCCTACACCCCTCCCTATCTCTGTAACCTCCTCCAGTCCCTACATCCTTCCCTAATCTGTAACCATCTCCAGCCACTGCACCCCTTCCTATCTCTGTAACCTCAGCCAGCCCCTACACCCTTCACTAATCTGTAACCTCATCCAGAACAGACACCCCTCCCTACCCCTGTCTATCCTCCAGCCACTCTACCACTCCCAAATCTGTAACCTCCTCCAGCACCTACTCCCACCCCATCTCTGTAACCACCTCCAGCCCCTACACCCCTCCCGAACTCTGTAACCTCCTCCAGCCCCTACAACCCACCCTATCTGTGTAACCTTCACCAGAACCTTACACCCTCCCTATCTTTGTAACCTCCTCCAGCCCCTACACCCCTCTCTATCTCGGTCACTTCCTCCAGCCCCTACACCCCTCCCTATCTCTGTATCCACCTGCAGCCCCTACACCACTCCCAAATCTGTAACCTCCTCCAGCCCCTACAACCCTCCCTATCTCTGTAACCACTTCCAGCCCCTACACCCCTCCCGAATCTGTAATCTCCTCCAGCCCCTACAACCCTACCTATCTCTGTAACCTCCACCAGCCCCTACAACCCTCCCTATCTCTGTAACCTCCTCCAGCCCCTACAACCCTCCCTATCTCTGTAACCACTTCCAGCCCCTACACCCCTCCCGAATCTGTAATCTCCACCAGCCCCTACAACCCTACCTATCTCTGTAACCTCCTCCAGCCCAACAACCCTCCCAATCTCTGTAACCTTCTCCTGCCCCTAGTCCCCTTCCTATCTCTGTAACCTCCTCCACCCCCTATAACCCTCCCTATCACTGTAACCTCCTCCAGCCCCTACAACCCTCCCTAATCTGTAACCTCCTCCAGCCCCTACACCCCTCCCTATCTCTGTAATCTCCTCTAGCCCCTACACCCCTCCCTATCTCTGTAATTTCCTCCAGCCCCTACAACCCTCCCTAATCTGTAACCTCCTCCAGCACCGACACCCCACCCTATCTCTGTAACCTCCTCCAGCCCGTAGTCCCTCCCTATATCTGCAACTTCCTCCAGCAACGACGCCCCTCCCTAATCTGTAACCTCCTCCAGCACCGACACCCCTCCCTATCTCTGTAACCACCTCCAGCCCCTAGTCCCCTCCCTATCTCTGTAACCACCTCCAGCCCCTACACCCCTCCCTATCTCTGTAACCTCCTCCATCCCCTGACACCCTCCCTATCTCTGTAACCTCCTCCAGTCCCTCACACCCTATCTCTGTAACCTCCTCCAGTCCCTCACACCCTATCTCTGTAACCTCCTCCAGCCCCACACCCACCCTATCTCTGTAACCTCCTCCAGCCCCTCACACCCTCCCTATCTCTGTAACCTCCTCCAGCCCCTCACACCCACCCTATCTCTGTAACCTCCTCCAGACCCTACAACCCTCCCTATCTGTGTAACCTCCACCAGCCCCTCACACCCTCCCTATCTCTGTAACCTCCTCCAGCCCCTCACACCCTCCCTATCTCTGTAACACGCTCCAGCACCTAAACCCCTCCCCAATCTGTAACCTCCTCCAGCCCCTACACCCCTCCCTATCTCAGTAACCTCCTCCAACCCTCCCTAATCTGTAACCTCCTCCAGCCCCTACACCCCTCCCTATCTCTGTAACCTCCTCCAACCCTCCCTAATCTGTAACCACCTCCAGCCCCTACACCCCTCCCGAACTCTGTAACCTCCTCCAGCCCCTCACACCCTCCCTATATCTGTAACCTCCTCCAGCACCTACACCTCGTAATCTGTAACCTCCACCAGCCCCTAAACCCCTCCTTAATCTGTAACCTCCTCCAGCACCTACTCCCCTCCCTATGACTGTCACCTCCTCCAGCCCCTACACCCCTCCCTATCTCTGTAACCTCCTCCAGCCCCTACATCCCTCCCTATTCTGTAACCTCCTCCAGCCCCTACAACCCCCCCTTTCTCTGTAACCTCCTCCAGCCCCTACACACTTCACTAATCTGTAACCTCCTCCAGAACAGACACCCCTCCCTATCCCTGTCTATCCTCCAGCCCCTCTACCACTCCCAAATCTGTAACCTCCTCCAGCACCTACTCCCCACCCTATCTCTGTAACCACCTCCAGCTCCTACACCCCTCCCGAACTCTGTAACCTCCTCCAGCCCCTACAACCCTCCCTATCTCTGTAACCTCCACCGGCCCCTACACCCCTCCCTAATCTGTAACACCCTCCAGCCCCTACACCCCTCTCAATCTCGGTCACTTCCTCCAGCCCCTACACCCCTCCCTATCTCTGTAACCTCCTCCAGCCCCTACACCCCTCCCTATTCTGTAACCTCCTCCAGCCCCTACAACCCCCCTTTATCTGTAACCTCCTCCAGCCCCTACACCCCTCCCTATTCTGTAACCTCCTCCAGCCCCTACAACACCCCCTTTCTCTGTAACCTCCTCCAGCCACTACATCCCTTCCCATCTCTGTCACCACCTCCAACCCTTACACCCCTCCCTAATCTGTAACCTCCTCCAGCCCCTACACCCCTCCCTATTCTGTAACCTCCTCCAGTCCCTACATCCTTCCCTAATCTGTAACCTCCTCCAGTCCCTACATCCTTCCCTAATCTGTAACCATCTCCAGCCACTGCACCCCTTCCTATCTCTGTAACCTCGGCCAGCCCCTACACCCTTCACTAATCTGTAACCTCATCCAGAACAGACACCCCTCCCTACCCCTGTCTATCCTCCAGCCCCTCTACCACTCCCAAATCTGTAACCTCCTCCAGCACCTACTCCCACCCCATCTCAGTAACCACCTCCAGCCCCTACACCCCTCCCGAACTCTGTAACCTCCTCCAGCCCCTACAACCCACCCTATCTGTGTAACCTTCACCAGAACCTTACACCCTCCCTATCTCTGTAACCTCCTCCAGCCCCTACACCCCTCTCTATCTCGGTCACTTCCTCCAGCCCCTACAACCCTCCCTATCTCTGTAACCACTTCCAGCCCCTACACCCCTCCCTAATCTGTAATCTCCTCCAGCCCCTACAACCCTCCCTATCTCTGTAACCTCCACCAGCCCCTACAACCCTCCCTATCTCTGTAACCTCCTCCAGCCCAACAACCCTCCCAATCTCTGTAACCTTCTCCTGCCCCTAGTCCCCTTCCTATCTCTGTAACCTCCTCCACCCCCTATAACCCTCCCTATCTCTGTAACCTCCTCCAGCCCCTACACCCCTCCCTAATCTGTAACCTCCTCCAGCCCCTACACCCCTCCCTATCTCTGTAATCTCCTCTAGCCCCGACACCCCTCCCTATCTCTGTAATTTCCTCCAGCCCCTACAACCCTCCCTAATCTGTAACCTCCTCCAGCACCGACACCCCACCCTATCTCTGTAACCTCCTTCAGCACCGACACCCCACCCTATCTCTGTAACCTCCTCCAGCCCGTAGTCCCTCCCTATATCTGCAACTTCCTCCAGCAACGACGCCCCTCCCTAATCTGTAACCTCCTCCAGCACCGACACCCCTCCCTATCTCTGTAACCTCCTCCAGTCCCTACATCCTTCCCTAATCTGTAACCATCTCCAGCCACTGCACCCCTTCCTATCTCTGTAACCTCGGCCAGCCCCTACACCCTTCACTAATCTGTAACCTCATCCAGAACAGACACCCCTCCCTACCCCTGTCTATCCTCCAGCCCCTCTACCACTCCCAAATCTGTAACCTCCTCCAGCACCTACTCCCACCCCATCTCAGTAACCACCTCCAGCCCCTACACCCCTCCCGAACTCTGTAACCTCCTCCAGCCCCTACAACCCACCCTATCTGTGTAACCTTCACCAGAACCTTACACCCTCCCTATCTCTGTAACCTCCTCCAGCCCCTACACCCCTCTCTATCTCGGTCACTTCCTCCAGCACCGACACCCCACCCTATCTCTGTAACCTCCTTCAGCACCGACACCCCTCCCTATCTCTGTAACCTCCTCCAGCCCGTAGTCCCTCCCTATATCTGCAACTTCCTCCAGCAACGACGCCCCTCCCTATCTCTGTAACCACCTCCAGCCCCTAGTCCCCTCCCTATCTCTGTAACCTCCTCCATCCCCGACACCCTCCCTATCTCTGTAACCTCCTCCAGTCCCTCACACCCTATCTCTGTAACCTCCTCCAGTCCCTCACACCCTATCTCTGTAACCTCCTCCAGCCCCACACCCACCCTATCTCTGTAACCTCCTCCAGCCCCTCACACCCTCCCTATCTCTGTAACCTCCTCCAGACCCTACAACCCTCCCTATCTGTGTAACCTCCACCAGCCCCTCACACCCTCCCTATCTCTGTAACCTCCTCCAGCCCCTCACACCCTCCCTATCTCTGTAACACGCTCCAGCACCTAAACCCCTCCCCAATCTGTAACCTCCTCCAGCCCCTACACCCATTCCTATCTCTGTACCTCCTCCAGCCCCTACACCCATTCCTATCTCTGTAACCTCCTTCAGCCCCTACAACCCTCCCTATCTCTGTAACCTCCTCCAGCCCCTAAACACCTCCCTATCTCCGTAATCTCCTCCAGCCCCAACACCCCTCCCTATCTCTGTAACCTCCTCCAGGCCCTACACCCCTCCCTAACCTGTAACCTCCTCCAGCCCCTACACCCCTCCCTAGCTCTGTAACTTCCTCCAGCCACTACACCCCTCCCTATCTCTGTCACCTCCTCCATCCCCTACAACCCTCCCTATCTCTGTCACATCCTTCAGCCCCTACACCCCTCTCTATCTCTGTCACCACCTCCAGCCCCTACACCCCTCCCTATCTCTGTAGACTCCTCCAGCCCCTACAACCCTCCCTATCTCTGTCACCTCCTTCAGCCCCTACACCCCTTGCTAATCTGTAACCTCCTCCAGCCCCTACACCCCACCCTATCTCTGTAGCCACCTCCAGCCCCTACACACCTCCCTATCTCTGTAACTGCCTCAAGCGCCTACACCCCTTCCTAATCTGTAACCTCCTCCAGCACCGACACCCCTCCCTATCTCTGTAACTTCCTCCAGCACCGACACCCCTCCCTATCTCTGTAACCTCCCCCAGCCCCTACTCCACTCCCTATCTCTGTAACCTCCTCCAGCCCGTACACCCCTCACTAATCTGCAACCTTCTCCAGCCCATACTCCCCTCCCTATCCCTGTAACCACCTCCAGACCCTAGACCCCTCCCTATCTCCGTAACCTCCTCCAGCCACTACAGCCCTCCCTATCTCTGTAACCTCCTCCAGCCCCTACACCCCTCCCTATCTCTATAACCTCCTCCAGCAACTACACCACTCCTTAATCTGTAAACTCCCCCAGCACCTACACACCTTCCTATCACTGTAACCTCCTCCAGCCCCTACACCCCTCCCTATCTCTGTAACCTCCTCCAGCCCCTACAACCCTCCCTATCTCTGTAACCTCCTCCAGCCCCTACACCCCTCACTAATCTGTAACTACCTCCAGCACCGACATCCCTCCCTATCTCTGAAACCTCATCCAGACACAACAACCCTCCCTAATCTGTAACCTCCACCAGCCCCTGCAACCCTCCCTATCTCTGTAACCTCCTCCAGGCCCTACAACCCTCCCTATCTCTGTAACCTCCTCCAGCCCCTACAACCCTCCCTAATCTGTAACCTCCTCCAGCCCCTACACCCCTCCCTATCTCTGTAATCTCCACCAGCCCCTACACCCCTCCCTATCTCTAAGCTCCTCCGGCCCCCACAACCCTCCCTATCTCTGTAACCCCCTCAAGCCCCTACACCCCTCCGTTTCTCTGTAATCTTCTCCAGCCCCTACAACCCTCACTAATCTGTAACCTCCTCCAGTCCCTACACCCCCCACTAATCTGTAACCTCCTCCAGCCCCTCCCTATCCCTGTACATCCTCCAGCCCTTCTACCTCTCCCTATCTCTGTAACCTCCTCCGGCACCTACAACCCTCCCTATCTCTGTAACCACCTCCAGCCCCTGTGCCCCTCCCTATCTCTGTAACATCCTCCAGCTCCTACACCCTTCCCAGTCTCTGTAAAATCCTCCTGCCCCTACACCCCTCCCTATATCTGTAACCTCCTCCAGCCCCTACACCCCTCCCTATCTCTGTAACCTCCTCCAGCCCCTACACCCCTCACTAATCTGTAACCTCCTCCAGAACCAAAAATCATTCCTATTCATGTAACCACCTCCAGCCCATACAACCCTCCCTATCTCTGTAACCCCCTCCAGTCCCGGCCCCCCTCCCTAATCTGTAACCTCCTCCAGCCCCTACACCCCTATCTCTGTAACCTCATCCAGCCCCTACACACCTCCCTACCTCTGTAACCTCCTCCAGCTCCTACACCCCTCCCTATCTCTGTAACCTCCTCCAACCCCTACACCCCTCCCTATCACTGTAACCTCCTCCAGCCCCTATAACCCTCACTAACCTGTAACTGCCTCCAGCCGCTACACCCCTCCTTATTCTGTAACCTCCTCCAGCCACTACACCCCTCCCTATCTCTGTAACCTCCTCCAGCCCCTACACCCCTCCCTATCTCTGTAACCTCCTCCAGGATGGAAACCCCTCCCTACCTCTGTAACCTCCTCCTGCCCCAACACAATTCCCTGTCTCTGTCACCTCCTCCTGCCCCTACTCCCCTCCCTATCTCTGTCGCCTCCTACAGCCCCTACAACCCTCCCTATCTCTGTAACCTCCTCCAGCCCCAACAACCCTACCAATCTCTGTAACCTCCTCCAGCCCCTACACACCTCCCTAATCTATAACAGCCTCCAGCACCTACACTCCTCCCTATCTCTGTAAGATCCTCCAGCCCCTCCACCCCTCCCTATCTCTGTAACCAACTCCAGCCCCTACACCACTCCCTAATCTGAAACCTCCTCCAGCCCCTACACCCCTCCCTATCTCTGTAACCAACTCCAGCCCCTACACCCCTCCCTAATCTGTAACCTCCTCCAGTACCTACTCCCCTCCCTATCTCTGTAACCACCTCCAGCCCCTCACACCCTCCCTATCTCTGTAACCTCCTGCAGCCCCTACACCCCTCCCTATCTCTGTAACCTCCTCCAGCCCATACACCCCTCCTAAATCTGTAACCTCCTCCAGGATGGAAACCCCTCCCTATCTCTGTAAACACCTCCAGCCCCAACATCCGTCCCGAACTCTGTAACTTCCTCCAGCCCCTACAACCCTCCCTATCTCTGTAACCTCTCCAGCCCCTACACCCCTCCCTATCTCTGTAACCTCCTCCAGCCCCTACAACCCTCCCTATCTCTGTAACCTCCTCCAACCCCTACACCCCTCCCTATCTCTGTAACCTCCACCAACCCTCCCTAATTTGTAACCTCCTCCAGCCCCTACAACCCTCCCTATCTCTGTAACCTCCTCCAGCCCCTACACCCCTCCCATTCTCTGTAACCTCCTCCAACCCCTACACCCCTCCCTATCTCTGTAACCTCCATCAAACCTCCCTAATTTGTAACCTCCTCCAGCCCCTACAACCCCCCTTTTCTCTGTAACCTCCTCCAGCTCCTACACCCCTTCCCATCTCTGTCACCACCTCTAACCCTTACACCCCTCCCTAATCTGTAACCTCCTCCAGCCCCTACACCCCTCCCTATCTCTGTAACCTCCTCCAGTCCCTACACCCTTCACTAATCTGTAACCTCCTCCAGAACAGACACCCCTCCCTATCCCTGTCTATCCTCCAGCCCCTCTGCCACTCCCAAATCTGTAACCTCCTCCAGCACATACTCCCCACCCTATCTCTGTAAACACCTCCAGCCCCAACATCCCTCCCGAACTCTGTAACCTCCTCCAGCCCCTACAACCCACCCTATTTGTGCAACCTCCTCCAGCCCCTACAACCCTCCCTATCTCTGTAACCTCTCCAGCCCCTAACAACCCGCCTTATCTCTGTAACCTTCTCCAGCCCCTAGTCCCCTTCCTATCTCTGTAACCTCCTCCAACCCGTATAACCCTCCCTATCTCTGTAACCTCCTCCAGCCCCTAAACCCCTCCCTATCTCTGTAACCTCCTCCAACCCCTATAACCCACCCTATCTCTGTAACCTCCTCCAGCCCCTACACCCCTCCCTAATCTGTAACCTCCTCCAGCCCCTACACCCATCCCTATCTCTGTAGCCACCTCCAGCCCCTACACCCCTCCCTATCTCTGTAACCTCCTTCAGCACCGACATCCCACCCTATCTCTGTAACCTCCTCCAGCCCCTAGTCCCCTCCCTATCTCTGCAACGTCCTCCAGCAACGACGCCCCTCCCTAATCTGTAACCTCCTCCAGCACCGACACATCTCCCTATCTCTGTAACCACCTCCAGCCCCTACACCCCTCCCTATCTCTGTAACCTCCTCCAGCCCCTCACACCCTCCCTATCTCTGTAACCTCCTCCAGCCCCTCAAACCCTCCTTATCTCTGTAACCTCCTCCAGTCCCTCACACCCTATCTCTCTAACCTCCTCCAGCGCGTACACCCCTCCCTAATCTGTAACCTCCTCCAGCCCCTCACACCCTCCCTATCTCTGTAACCTCCTCCAGCCCCTCACACCCTCCCTATCTCTGTAACCTCCTCCAGCCCCTCACACCCTCCCTATCTCTGTAACCTCCTCCAGCCCCTCACACCCTCCCTATATCTGTAACCTCCTCGAGCCCCTACACCCATCACTAATCTGTAACCTCCTCCAGCCACCACACCCTTCCCTATCTCTGTCACCTCCTCCATCCCCTTCACCCCTCCCTATCTCTGTCACCTCCTCCAGCCACTACACCCCTTCCTATCTCTGTAACCACCTCCAGCCCCTACACCCCACCCTATCTCTGTAACCACGTCCAGACCCTACAACTCTCCCTAATCTGGAACCTCCTCCAGCCCCGACACCCCTCCCTAACCTGTAACCTCCTCCAGCCCCTACACCCCTCCCTATCTCTGTAACCTCCACCAGCCCCTCACACCCTCCCTATCTCTGTCACCGCCTCCAGCACCTACAACCCTCCCTATCTCTGTCACCGCCTCCAGCTCCTACACCCCTCTCTATCTCTGTCACCTCCTCCAGCCCCTACACCCCTCCCTATCTCGGTAGGCTCCTCCAGCCAATACATCCCTTCCTATCTCTGTAACCACCTCCAGCCCCTACAACTCTCCCTAATCTGTAACCTCCTCCAGCCCCTAGTCCCCTCCCTATCTCTGCAACTTCCTCCAGCAACGACGCCCCTCCCTAATCTGTAACCTTCTCCAGCACCGACACATCTCCCTATCTCTGTAACCTCCTCCAGCCCCTAGTCCCCTCCCTATCTCTGTAACCTCCTCCAGTCCCTCACACCCTCCCTTTCTCTGTAACCTCCTCCAGCCCATAGTCCCCTCCCTATCTCTGTAACCTCCTCCAGCCCCTCACACCCTCCCTATCTCTGTAACCTCCTCCAGCCCCTAGTCCCCTCCCTATCTCTGTAACCTCCTCCAACCCCTCACACCCTCCCTATCTCTGTAACCTCCTCCAGCCCCTCAAACCCTCCTTATCTCTGTAACCCACTCCAGCACCTAAACCCCTCCTTAATCAGTAACCTCCTCCAGTCCCTACACCCCTCCCTAATCTGTAACCTCCTCCAGCCCCTACAACCCTCCCTTTCTCTGTAACCTCCTCCAGCCACTACACCCCTTCCCATCTCTGTCACCACCTCCAAGCCTAACACCCCACCCTAATCTGTAACCTCCTCCAGCCCCTACACCCCTCCCTATCTCTGTAACCTCCTCCAGCCCCTACACCCCTCCCGATTTCTGTAACATCTTCCAGCCCCTACACCCATCCCTATCTCTATAACCTCCTCCAGCCCCGACAACCCTCCCTATCTCTGTAACCTCCTCCGGCCCCTACACCCCTCCCGATTTCTGTAACATCCTCTAGCCCCTACACCCATCCCTAACTCTGTAACCTCCTCCAGCCCCTACAACCCTCCCTATCTCTGTAACCTCCTCCAGCCCCTAAACACCTCCCTATCTCTGTAATCTCCTCCAGCCCCAACACCCCTCCCTATCTCTGTAACCTCCTCCAGGCCCTACACCCCTCCCTATCTCTGTAGGCTCCTCCAGCCAATACATCCCTTCCTATCTCGGTAACCACCTACAGCCCCTACAACTCTCCCTAATCTGTAAACTCCTCCAGCACCCTACAACCCGCCCTATCTCTGCAGCCTCCTCCAGCCCCTAACACCCCTCCCTATCTCTGTAGCCACCTCCAGCCCCTACATCCCTCCCTATCTCTGTAGCCACCTCCAGGCTCTACACCCCTCCCTATCTCTGTAATCTCCTCCAGCCCGTACACCCCTCCCTATCTCTGTAACTGCCTCCAGCCCCTACACCCCTCCCTAATCTGTAACCTCCTCCAGCAACAACTCCCCTCCCTATCTCTGTAACCTCCTCCAGCCCCTACACCCCTCCCTATCTCTGTAACCTCCTCCAGCCCCTACACCCCTCCCTATCTCTGTAACCCCCTCCAGCAACGACGCCCCAACCTATCTCTGTAACCTCCTCCAGCCCGTAGTCCCCTCCCTATCTCTGCAACTTCCTCCAGCAACGACGCCCCTCCCTATCTCTGTAACCACCTGCAGCCCCTACACCCCTCCCTATCTCTGTAACCACCTGCAGCCCCTACACCCCTCCCTATCTCTGTAACCTCCTCCAGCCCCTGACACCCTCCCAATCTCTGTAACCTCCTCCAGTCCCTCACACCCTATCTCTGTAACCTCCTCCAGACCCTAAACTCCCACTAATCTGTAACCTCCTCCAGCCCCTGACACCCTCCCTATCTCTGTAACCTCCTCCAGCCCCTACACCCCTCCCTAATCTGTAACCTCCTCCAGCCCCTACACCCCGCCCTATCTCTGTAGCCACCTCCAGGCCCTACAACACTCCCTATCTCTGTAATCTCCTCCAGCTCGTACACCCCTCCCTATCTCTGTAACTGCCTCCAGCGCCTACACCCCTCCCTAATCTGTAACCTCCTCCAGCACCGACACCCCTCCCTATCTCTGTAACCCCCTCCAGCAACGACACCCCTCCCTATCTCTGTAACCTCCTCCAGCCCGTAGTCCCCTCCCTATCTCTGCAACTTCCTCCAGCAACGACGCCCCTCCCTAATCTGTAACCTCCTCCAGCACCGACACATCTCCCTATCTCTGTAACCTCCTCCAGCCCCTACACCCCTCCCTATCTCTGTAACCTCCTCCATCCCCTGACACCCTCCCAATCTCTGTAACCTCCTCCAGCCCCTATAACCCTCCCTATCTCTGTAGCCACCTTCAGGCCCTACACCCCTCCCTATCTCTGTAATCTCCTCCAGCCCGTACACCCCTCCCTATCTCTGTAACTGCCTCCAGCGCCTACACCCCTCACTAATCTGTAACCATCTCCTGCCCCTACTCCCCTCCCTATCTCTGTAGCCACCTCTAGGCCCTACACCCCTCCCTATCTCTGTAATCTCCTCCAGCCCGTACACCCCTCCCTATCTCTGTAACCTCCTCCAGCCCCTACACCCCTCCCTAATCTGTAACCTCCTCCAGCAACAACTCCCCTCCCTATCTCTGTAACCTCCTCCAGCCCCTACACACCTCCCTATCTCTGTTACCTCCTCCAGCCCATAAACCCCTCCCTAATCTGTAACCTCCTCCAGCCCCACACCCACCCTATCTCTGTAACCTCCTCCAGCCCCTCACACCCTCCCTATCTCTGTAAACTCCTCCAGCTCCTACAGCCCTTACTAATCTGTAACCTCCTCAAGCCCCTACACCCCTTCCTATCTCTGTAACCTCCTCAAGCCCCTACACCCCTCCCTAATCTGTAACCTCCTCCAGCCCCTACAACCCTCCCTATCTCTGTAACGTCCTCCAGCCCCTCACGCTCTCCCTATCTCTGTCACCTCCTCCAGCCCCTACACCCCTCCCTACCTCTGTAGCCTCCTCCAGCCACTACACCCCTCCCTATCTCTGTAACCACCTCCAGCCCCTACAACTCTCCCTAATCTGTAACCTCCTCCAGGCCCTAACAACCCTCCCTATCTCTGTAACCACCACCAGCAGCCTACAACCCACCCTATCTCTGTAGCCTCCTTGAGCCCGTAACGCCCCTCCCTATCTCTGTAATCTCCTCCAGCCTGTACACCCCTCCCTATCTCTGTAACTGTCTCCAGCCCCTACACCCCTCCCTAATCTGTAACCTCCTCCAGCACCGACACCCCTCCCTATCTCTGTAACCTCCTCCAGCCCCTCACACCCTCCCTATCTCTGTAACCCGCTCCAGCACCTAAACCCCTCCTTAATCTGTAACCTCCTCCAGTCCCTACACCCCTCCCTAATCTGTAACCTCCTCCAGACCCTACAACCCTCCCTTTCTCTGTAACCTCCTCCAGCCACTACACCCCTTCCCATCTCTGTCACCACCTCCAAGCCTAACACCCCACCCTAATCTGTAACCTCCTCCAGCCCCTACACCCCTCCCTATCTCTGTAACCTCCTCCAGCCCCTACACCCCTCCCGATTTCTGTAACATCCTCCAGCCCCTACACCCATCCCTATCTCTATAACCTCCTCCAGCCCCTACAACCCTCCCTATCTCTGTAACCTCCTCCGGCCCCTACACCCCTCCCGATTTCTGTAACATCCTCCAGCCCCTACACCCATCCCTAACTCTGTAACCTCCTCCAGCCCCTACAACCCTCCCTATCTCTGTAACCTCCTCCAGCCCCTAAACACCGCCCTATCTCTGTAATCTCCTCCAGCCCCAACACCCCTCCCTATCTCTGTAACCTCCTCCAGGCCCTACACCCCTCCTTAGCTCTGTAACCTCCTCCAGCCCCTACAACCCTCCCTATCTCTGTAACCTCCTCCAGCCCCTAAACACCGCCCTATCTCTGTAATCTCCTTCAGCCACTACACCCCTCCCTATCACTGTCACCTCCTCCATCCCCTACAACCCTCCCTATCTCTGTCACCGCCTCCAGCCCCTACATCCCTCTCTATCTCTGTCACCTCCTCCAGCCCCTACACCCCTCCCTATCTCTGTAGGCTCCTCCAGGCAATACATCCCTTCCTATCTCTGTAACCACCTCCAGCCCCTACAAGTCTTCCTAATCTGTAACCTCCTCCAGCACCCTACAACCCGCCCTATCTCTGCAGCCTCCTCCAGCCCCTAACACCCCTCCCTATCTCTGTAACCTCCTCCAGCCCCTACATCCCTCCCTATCTCTGTAACCTCCTCCAGCCCCTAAATCCCTCCCTATCTCTGTAGCCACCTCCAGCCCCTACACCCCTCCCTATCTCTGTAATCTCCTCCAGCCCGTACACCCCTCCCTATCTCTGTAACTGCCTCCAGCCCCTACACCCCTCCCTAATCTGTAACCTCCTCCAGCACCGACACCCCTCCCTATCTCTGTAACCCCCTCCAGCAACGACACCCTAACCTATCTCTGTAACCTCCTCCAGCCCGTAGTCCCCTCCCTATCTCTGCAACTTCCTCCAGCAATGACGCCCCTCCCTAATCTGTAACCTCCTCCATCCCCTGACACCCTCCCAATCTCTGTAACCTCCTCCAGTCCCTCACGCCCTCCCTATATCTGTAGCCACCTCCAGGCCCTACACCCCTCCCTATCTCTGTAATCTCCTCCAGCCCGTACACCCCTCCCTATCTCTGTAACTTCCTCCAGCACCGACACCCCTCCCTATGTCTGTAACACCCCCCAGCCCCTACTCCACTCCCTATCTCTGTAACCATCTCCTGCCCCTACACCCCTCCCTAATCTGTAACCTCCTCCAGCATCTACTACCCTCCCTACCTCTGTAACCACCTCTAGCCCCTACACCCCTCCCTATCTCTGTAACCTCCTCCAGTCCCTCACACCCTATCTCTCTAACCTCCTCCATCCCCTACACCCGCACTAATCTGTAACCTCCTCCAGCCCCTCACAGCTCCCTATCTCTGTAACCTCCTCCAGCCCCTCACACCCTCCCTATCTCTGTAACCTCCTCGAGCCCCTACACCCCTCACTAATCTGTAACCTCCTCAAGCATCTACACCCCTTCCTATCTCTGTAACCTCCTCCAGCCCCTACACCCCTCCCTAATCTGTAACCATTTCGAGCCCCTACACCCCTCCCTATCTCTGTAACCTCCTCCAGCCCCTCACATCCTCCCTATCTCTGTCACCTCCTCCAGCCCCTAACACCCCTCCCTATCTCTGTAGCCACCGCCAGGCCCTACACCCTCCCTATCTCTGTAATCTCCTCCAGCCCGTACACCCTCCCTATCTCTGTAACTGCCTCCAGCCCCTACACCCCTCCCTAATCTGTAACCCCCTCCAGCACCGACACCCCTCCCTATCTCTGTAACCCCCTCCAGCACCGACACCCCACCCTATCTCTGTAACCTCCTCCAGCCCCTACAACCCTCCCTATCTCTGTAACTTCCTCCAGCACCGACACCCCTCCCTATGTCTGTAACACCCCCCAGCCCCTACTCCACTCCCTATCTCTGTAACCATCTCCTGCCCCTACACCCCTCCCTAATCTGTAACCTCCTCCAGCATCTACTCCCCTCCCTACCTCTGTAACCACCTCTAGCCCCTACACCCCTCCCTATCTCTGTAACCTCCTCCAGTCCCTCACACCCTATCTCTCTAACCACCTCCAGCCCCTACACCCATCACTAATCTGTAACCTCCTCCAGCACCGACACCCCTCCCTAGCTCTGTCACCTCCTCCATCCCCTGCACCCCTCCCTATCTCTGTCACCTCCTCCAGCCACTACACCTCTCTCGATCTCTGTCACCTCCTCCACCCCCTACACCCCTCCCTATCTCTGTAGCCTCCCCCAGTCACTACACCCCTCCCTATCTCTGTAACCTCCTCCAGCCCCTACAACTCTCCCTAATCTGTAACCTCCTCCAGCCCCTAAACCCTCCCTAATCTGTAACCTCCTCCAGCTCCTACACCCCTCCCTATATCTGTAGCCACCTCCAGCCCCTATACCCCTCCCTATCTCTGTAATTTCCTCCAGCCCTACACCCCTTCATATCTCTGTAACCTCCTCCAGCCCCTACACCCCTCCCTAATCTGTAACCATCTCCAGCCCCTACACCCCTCACTAATCTGTAACCTCCTCCAGCCCTACACCCCTCACTAATCTGTAACTTCCTCCAGCCCCGACACCCTTCCTATCTCTGTAACCACCTCCAGCACCGACACCCCACCCTATCTCTGTAACCTCCTCCAGGCCCTACACCCCTCCCTAACCTGTAACCTCCTCCAGCCACTACACCCCTCCCTATCTCTGTCACCTCCTCCAGCCCCTAGTGCCCTCCCTATTCTCTGTAACTTCCTCCAGCACCGACACCCCTCCCTATGTCTGTAACCTCCCCCAGCCCCTACTCCACTCCCTATCTCTGTAACCATCTCCTGCCCCTACACCCCTCCCTAATCTGTAACCTCCTCTAGCATCTACTCCCCTCCCTACCTCTGTAACCACCTCTAGCCCCTACACCCCTCCCTATCTCTGTAACCTCCTCCAGTCCCTCACACCCTATCTCTCTAACCTCCTCCAGCCCCTACACCCATCACTAATCTGTAACCTCCTCTAGCACCGACACCCCTCCCTCTCTCTCTAACCTCCTCCAGCCACTACACCCATCACTAATCTGTAACCTCCTCCAGCACCGACACCCCTCCCTATCTCTGTCACCTCCTCCATCCCCTGCACCCCTCCCTATCTCTGTCACCTCTTCCAGCCCCTACACCTCTCTCTTTCTCTGTCACCTCCTCCACCCCCTACACCCCTCCCTATCTCTGTAGCCTCCCCCAGCCACTACACCCCTCCCTATCTCTGTAACCACCTCCAGCCCCTGCAACTCTCCCTAATCTGTAACCTCCTCCAGCACCGACACCCCTCCCTATCTCTGTAACCTCCTCCAGCCCCTCACACCCTCCCTATCTCTGTAACCTCCTCCAGCCCCTCACACCCTCCCTATCTCTGTAACCCGCTCCAGCACCTAAACCCCTCCTTAATCTGTAACCTCCTCCAGTCCCTACATCCCTCCCTAATCTGTAACCTCCTCCAGACCCTACAACCCTCCCTTTCTCTGTAACCTCCTCCAGCCACTACACCCCTTCCCATCTCTGTCACCACCTCCAAGCCTAACACCCCACCCTAATCTGTAACCTCCTCCAGCCCCTACACCCCTCCCTATCTCTGTAACCTCCTCCAGCCCCTACACCCCTCCCGATTTCTGTAACATCCTCCAGCCCCTACACCCATCCCTATCTCTATAACCTCCTCCAGCCCCTACAACCCTCCCTATCTCTGTAACCTCCTCCGGCCCCTACACCCCTCCCGATTTCTGTAACATCCTCCAGCCCCTACACCCATCCCTAACTCTGTAACCTCCTCCAGCCCCTACAACCCTCCCTATCTCTGTAACCTCCTCCAGCCCCTAAACACCGCCCTATCTCTGTAATCTCCTCCAGCCCCAACACCCCTCCCTATCTCTGTAACCTCCTCCAGGCCCTACACCCCTCCTTAGCTCTGTAACCTCCTCCAGCCCCTACAACCCTCCCTATCTCTGTAACCTCCTCCAGCCCCTAAACACCGCCCTATCTCTGTAACCTCCTCCAGCCACTACACCCCTCCCTATCACTGTCACCTCCTCCATCCCCTACAACCCTCCCTATCTCTGTCACCGCCTCCAGCCCCTACATCCCTCTCTATCTCTGTCACCTCCTCCAGCCCCTACACCCCTCCCTATCTCTGTAGGCTCCTCCAGGCAATACATCCCTTCCTATCTCTGTAACCACCTCCAGCCCCTACAAGTCTTCCTAATCTGTAACCTCCTCCAGCACCCTACAACCCGCCCTATCTCTGCAGCCTCCTCCAGCCCCTAACACCCCTCCCTATCTCTGTAACCTCCTCCAGCCCCTACATCCCTCCCTATCTCTGTAACCTCCTCCAGCCCCTACATCCCTCCCTATCTCTGTAGCCACCTCCAGCCCCTACACCCCTCCCTATCTCTGTAATCTCCTCCAGCCCGTACACCCCTCCCTATCTCTGTAACTGCCTCCAGCCCCTACACCCCTCCCTAATCTGTAACCTCCTCCAGCACCGACACCCCTCCCTATCTCTGTAACCCCCTCCAGCAACGACACCCCAACCTATCTCTGTAACCTCCTCCAGCCCGTAGTCCCCTCCCTATCTCTGCAACTTCCTCCAGCAATGACGCCCCTCCCTAATCTGTAACCTCCTCCATCCCCTGACACCCTCCCAATCTCTGTAACCTCCTCCAGTCCCTCACGCCCTCCCTATATCTGTAGCCACCTCCAGGCCCTACACCCCTCCCTATCTCTGTAATCTCCTCCAGCCCGTACACCCCTCCCTATCTCTGTAACTTCCTCCAGCACCGACACCCCTCCCTATGTCTGTAACACCCCCCAGCCCCTACTCCACTCCCTATCTCTGTAACCATCTCCTGCCCCTACACCCCTCCCTAATCTGTAACCTCCTCCAGCATCTACTACCCTCCCTACCTCTGTAACCACCTCTAGCCCCTACACCCCTCCCTATCTCTGTAACCTCCTCCAGTCCCTCACACCCTATCTCTCTAACCTCCTCCATCCCCTACACCCGCACTAATCTGTAACCTCCTCCAGCCCCTCACAGCTCCCTATCTCTGTAACCTCCTCCAGCCCCTCACACCCTCCCTATCTCTGTAACCTCCTCGAGCCCCTACACCCCTCACTAATCTGTAACCTCCTCAAGCATCTACACCCCTTCCTATCTCTGTAACCTCCTCCAGCCCCTACACCCCTCCCTAATCTGTAACCATTTCGAGCCCCTACACCCCTCCCTATCTCTGTAACCTCCTCCAGCCCCTCACACCCTCCCTATCTCTGTCACCTCCTCCAGCCCCTGCACCCCTCCCTATCTCTGTAGCCTCCTCCAGCCACTACAACCCTCCCAATCTCTGTAACCACCTCCAGCCCCTACAACTCTCCCTAATCTGTAACTTCCTCCAGCCCCTACAACCCTCCCTATCTCTGTAACCTCCTCCAGCCCCTCACACCCTCCCTATCTCTGTTACCTCCTCCAGCCCCTAACACCCCTCCCTATCTCTGTAGCCACCGCCAGGCCCTACACCCTCCCTATCTCTGTAATCTCCTCCAGCCCGTACACCCCTCCCTATCTCTGTAACTGCCTCCAGCCCCTACACCCCTCCCTAATCTGTAACCCCCTCCAGCACCGACACCCCTCCCTATCTCTGTAACCCCCTCCAGCACCGACACCCCACCCTATCTCTGTAACCTCCTCCAGCCCCTACAACCCTCCCTATCTCTGTAACTTCCTCCAGCACCGACACCCCTCCCTATGTCTGTAACACCCCCCAGCCCCTACTCCACTCCCTATCTCTGTAACCATCTCCTGCCCCTACACCCCTCCCTAATCTGTAACCTCCTCCAGCATCTACTCCCCTCCCTACCTCTGTAACCACCTCTAGCCCCTACACCCCTCCCTATCTCTGTAACCTCCTCCAGTCCCTCGCACCCTATCTCTCTAACCACCTCCAGCCCCTACACCCATCACTAATCTGTAACCTCCTCCAGCACCGACACCCCTCCCTAGCTCTGTCACCTCCTCCATCCCCTGCACCCCTCCCTATCTCTGTCACCTCCTCCAGCCACTACACCTCTCTCGATCTCTGTCACCTCCTCCACCCCCTACACCCCTCCCTATCTCTGTAGCCTCCCCCAGTCACTACACCCCTCCCTATCTCTGTAACCTCCTCCAGCCCCTACAACTCTCCCTAATCTGTAACCTCCTCCAGCCCCTAAACCCCTCCCTAATCTGTAACCTCCTCCAGCTCCTACACCCCTCCCTATATCTGTAGCCACCTCCAGCCCCTATACCCCTCCCTATCTCTGTAATTTCCTCCAGCCCCTACACCCCTTCATATCTCTGTAACCTCCTCCAGCCCCTACACCCCTCCCTAATCTGTAACCATCTCCAGCCCCTACACCCCTCACTAATCTGTAACCTCCTCCAGCCCCTACACCCCTCACTAATCTGTAACTTCCTCCAGCCCCGACACCCCTTCCTATCTCTGTAACCACCTCCAGCACCGACACCCCACCCTATCTCTGTAACCTCCTCCAGGCCCTACACCCCTCCCTAACCTGTAACCTCCTCCAGCCACTACACCCCTCCCTATCTCTGTCACCTCCTCCAGCCCCTAGTGCCCTCCCTATCTCTGTAACTTCCTCCAGCACCGACACCCCTCCCTATGTCTGTAACCTCCCCCAGCCCCTACTCCACTCCCTATCTCTGTAACCATCTCCTGCCCCTACACCCCTCCCTAATCTGTAACCTCCTCTAGCATCTACTCCCCTCCCTACCTCTGTAACCACCTCTAGCCCCTACACCCCTCCCTATCTCTGTAACCTCCTCCAGTCCCTCACACCCTATCTCTCTAACCTCCTCCAGCCCCTACACCCATCACTAATCTGTAACCTCCTCTAGAACCGACACCCCTCCCTCTCTCTCTAACCTCCTCCAGCCACTACACCCATCACTAATCTGTAACCTCCTCCAGCACCGACACCCCTCCCTATCTCTGTCACCTCCTCCATCCCCTGCACCCCTCCCTATCTCTGTCACCTCTTCCAGCCCCTACACCTCTCTCTTTCTCTGTCACCTCCTCCACCCCCTACACCCCTCCCTATCTCTGTAGCCTCCCCCAGCCACTACACCCCTCCCTATCTCTGTAACCACCTCCAGCCCCTACAACTCTCCCTAATCTGTAACCTCCTCCAGCCCCTACACCCCTCCCGATTTCTGTAACATCCTCCAGCCCCTACACCCATCCCTAACTCTGTAACCTCCTCCAGCCCCTACAACCCTCCCTATCTCTGTAACCTCCTCCAGCCCCTAAACACCGCCCTATCTCTGTAATCTCCTCCAGCCCCAACACCCCTCCCTATCTCTGTAACCTCCTCCAGGCCCTACACCCCTCCTTAGCTCTGTAACCTCCTCCAGCCCCTACAACCCTCCCTATCTCTGTAACCTCCTCCAGCCCCTAAACACCGCCCTATCTCTGTAATCTCCTTCAGCCACTACACCCCTCTCTATCACTGTCACCTTCTCCATCCCCTACAACCCTCCCTATCTCTGTCACCGCCTCCAGCCCCTACATCCCTCTCTATCTCTGTCACCTCCTCCAGCCCCTACACCCCTCCCTATCTCTGTAGGCTCCTCCAGGCAATACATCCCTTCCTATCTCTGTAACCACCTCCAGCCCCTACAACTCTTCCTAATCTGTAACCTCCTCCAGCCCCTACAACCCGCCCTATCTCTGCAGCCTCCTCCAGCCCCTAACACCCCTCCCTATCTCTGTAACCTCCTCCAGCCCCTACATCCCTCCCTATCTCTGTAACCTCCTCCAGCCCCTACATCCCTCCCTATCTCTGTAGCCACCTCCAGCCCCTACACCCCTCCCTATCTCTGTAATCTCCTCTAGCCCGTACACCCCTCCCTATCTCTGTAACTGCCTCCAGCCCCTACACCCCTCCCTAATCTGTAACCTCCTCCAGCACCGACACCCCTCCCTATCTCTGTAACCCCCTCCAGCAACGACACCCCAACCTATCTCTGTAACCTCCTCCAGCCTGTAGTCCCCTCCCTATCTCTGCAACTTCCTCCAGCAATGACGCCCCTCCCTAATCTGTAACCTCCTCCATCCCCTGACACCCTCCCAATCTCTGTAACCTCCTCCAGTCCCCCCGCCCTCCCTATCTCTGTAGCCACCTCCAGGCCCTACACCCCTCCCTATGTCTGTAACACCCCCCAGCCCCTACTCCACTCCCTATCTCTGTAACCATCTCCTGCCCCTACACCCCTCCCTAATCTGTAACCTCCTCCAGCATCTACTACCCTCCCTACCTCTGTAACCACCTCTAGCCCCTACACCCCTCCCTATCTCTGTAACCTCCTCCAGTCCCTCACACCCTATCTCTCTAACCTCCTCCATCCCCTACACCCTCCCTATCTCTGTAACCTCCTCCAGCCCCTCACACCCTCCCTATCTCTGTAACCTCCTCGAGCCCCTACACCCCTCACTAATCTGTAACCTCCTCAAGCATCTACACCCCTTCCTATCTCTGTAACCTCCTCCAGCCCCTACACCCCTCCCTAATCTGTAACCATCTCGAGCCCCTACACCCCTCCCTATCTCTGTAACCTCCTCCAGCCCCTCACACCCTCCCTATCTCTGTCACCTCCTCCAGCCCCTGCACCCCTCCCTATCTCTGTAGCCTCCTCCAGCCACTACAACCCTCCCTATCTCTGTAACCACCTCCAGCCCCTACAACTCTCCCTAATCTGTAACTTCCTCCAGCCGCTACAACCCTCCCTATCTCTGTAACCTCCTCCAGCCCCTCACACCCTCCCTATCTCTGTTACCTCCTCCAGCCCCTAACACCCCTCCCTATCTCTGTAGCCACCGCCAGGCCCTACACCCTCCCTATCTCTGTAATCTCCTCCAGCCCGTACACCCCTCCCTATCTCTGTAACTGCCTCCAGCCCCTACACCCCTCCCTAATCTGTAACCCCCTCCAGCACCGACACCCCTCCCTATCTCTGTAACCCCCTCCAGCACCGACACCCCACCCTATCTCTGTAACCTCCTCCAGCCCCTACAACCCTCCCTATCTCTGTAACTTCCTCCAGCACCGACACCCCTCCCTATGTCTGTAACACCCCCCAGCCCCTACTCCACTCCCTATCTCTGTAACCATCTCCTGCCCCTACACCCCTCCCTAATCTGTAACCTCCTCTAGCATCTACTCCCCTCCCTACCTCTGTAACCACCTCTAGCCCCTACACCCCTCCCTATCTCTGTAACCTCCTCCAGTCCCTCACACCCTATCTCTCTAACCACCTCCAGCCCCTACACCCATCACTAATCTGTAACCTCCTCCAGCACCGACACCCCTCCCTAGCTCTGTCACCTCCTCCATCCCCTGCACCCCTCCCTATCTCTGTCACCTCCTCCAGCCACTACACCTCTCTCGATCTCTGTCACCTCCTCCACCCCTCCCTATCTCTGTAGCCTCCCCCAGTCACTACACCCCTCCCTATCTCTGTAACCTCCTCCAGCCCCTACAACTCTCCCTAATCTGTAACCTCCTCCAGCCCCTAAACCCCTCCCTAATCTGTAACCTCCTCCAGCTCCTACACCCCTCCCTATATCTGTAGCCACCTCCAGCCCCTATACCCCTCCCTATCTCTGTAATTTCCTCCAGCCCCTACACCCCTTCATATCTCTGTAACCTCCTCCAGCCCCTACACCCCTCCCTAATCTGTAACCATCTCCAGCCCCTACACCCCTCACTAATCTGTAACTTCCTCCAGCCCCGACACCCCTTCCTATCTCTGTAACCACCTCCAGCACCGACACCCCACCCTATCTCTGTAACCTCCTCCAGGCCCTACACCCCTCCCTAACCTGTAACCTCCTCCAGCCACTACACCGCTCCCTATCTCTGTCACCTCCTCCAGCCCCTAGTGCCCTCCCTATCTCTGTAACTTCCTCCAGCACCGACACCCCTCCCTATGTCTGTAACCTCCCCCAGCCCCTACTCCACTCCCTATCTCTGTAACCATCTCCTGCCCCTACACCCCTCCCTAATCTGTAACCTCCTCTAGCATCTACTCCCCTCCCTACCTCTGTAACCACCTCTAGCCCCTACACCCCTCCCTATCTCTGTAACCTCCTCCAGTCCCTCACACCCTATCTCTCTAACCTCCTCCAGCCCCTACACCCATCACTAATCTGTAACCTCCTCTAGAACCGACACCCCTCCCTCTCTCTCTAACCTCCTCCAGCCACTACACCCATCACTAATCTGTAACCTCCTCCAGCACCGACACCCCTCCCTATCTCTGTCACCTCCTCCATCCCCTGCACCCCTCCCTATCTCTGTCACCTCTTCCAGCCCCTACACCTCTCTCTATCTCTGTCACCTCCTCCACCCCCTACACCCCTCCCTATCTCTGTAGCCTCCCCCAGCCACTACACCCCTCCCTATCTCTGTAACCACCTCCAGCCCCTACAACTCTCCCTAATCTGTAACCTCCTCCAGCCCCTAAACCCCTCCCTAATCTGTAACCTCCTCCAGCTCCTATACCCCTCCCTATCTCTGTAGCCACCTCCAGCCCCTATACCCCTCCCTATCTCTGTAATTTCCTCCAGCCCCTACACCCCTTCATATCTCTGTAACCTCCTCCAGCCCCTACACCCCTCCCTAATCTGTAACCATCTCCAGCCCCTACACCCCTCCCTAACCTGTAACCTCCTCCAGCCCCTACACCCCTCCCTATCTCTGTAACCTCCACCAGCCCCTCACACCCTCCCTATCTCTGTTACTTCCTCCAGCCCCTCACACCCTCCCTATCTCTGTAACCTCCTCCAGCCCCTCACACCCTCCCTATCTCTGTCACCGCCTCCAGCACCTACAACCCTCCCTATCTCTGTCACCGCCTCCAGCTCCTACACCCCTCTCTATCTCTGTAACCTCCTCCAGCCCCTCACACCCTCCCTATCTCTGTCACCGCCTCCAGCACCTACAACCCTCCCTATCTCTGTCACCGCCTCCAGCTCCTACACCCCTCTCTATCTCTGTCACCTCCTCCAGCCAATACATCCCTTCCTATCTCTGTAACCACCTCCAGCCCCTACAACTCTCCCTAATCTGTAACCTCCTCCAGCCCCTAGTCCCCTCCCTATCTCTGCAACTTCCTCCAGCAACGACGCCCCTCCCTAATCTGTAACCTTCTCCAGCACCGACACATCTCCCTATCTCTGTAACCTCCTCCAGCCCCTAGTCCCCTCCCTATCTCTGTAACCTCCTCCAGCCCATAGTCCCCTCCCTATCTCTGTAACCTCCTCCAGCCCCTCACACCCTCCCTATCTCTGTAACCTCCTCCAGCCCCTAGTCCCCTCCCTGTCTCTGTAACCTCCTCCAGCCCCTCACACCCTCCCTATCTCTGTAACCTCCTCCAGCCCCTCAAACCCTCCTTATCTCTGTAACCGACTCCAGCACCTAAACCCCTCCTTAATCAGTAACCTCCTCCAGTCCCTACACCCCTCCCTAATCTGTAACCTCCTCCAGCCCCTACAACCCTCCCTTTCTCTGTAACCTCCTCCAGCCACTACACCCCTTCCCATCTCTGTCACCACCTCCAAGCCTAACACCCCACCCTAATCTGTAACCTCCTCCAGCCCCTAAACCCCTCCCTATCTCTGTAACCTCCTCCAGCCCCTACACCCCTCCCGATTTCTGTAACATCTTCCAGCCCCTACACCCATCCCTATCTCTATAACCTCCTCCAGCCCCTACAACCCTCCCTATCTCTGTAACCTCCTCCGGCCCCTACACCCCTCCCGATTTCTGTAACATCCTCTAGCCCCTACACCCATCCCTATCTCTGTAACCTCCTCCAGCCCCTACAACCCTCCCTATCTCTGTAACCTCCTCCAGCCCCTAAACACCTCCCTATCTCTGTAATCTCCTCCAGCCCCAACACCCCTCCCTATCTCTGTAACCTCCTCCAGGCCTTACACCCCTCCCTAGCTCTGTAATCTCCTTCAGCCACTACACCCCTCCCTATCTCTGTCACCTCCTCCATCCCCTACAACCCTCCCTATCTCTGTCACCGCCTCCAGCCCCTACACCCCTCCCTATCTCTGTAGGCTCCTCCAGCCAATACATCCCTTCCTATCTCGGTAACCACCTACAGCCCCTACAACTCTCCCTAATCTGTAAACTCCTCCAGCACCCTACAACCCGCCCTATCTCTGCAGCCTCCTCCAGCCCCTAACACCCCTTCCTATCTCTGTAGCCACCTCCAGGCTCTACACCCCTCCCTATCTCTGTAATCTCCTCCAGCCCGTACACCCCTCCCTATCTCTGTAACTGCCTCCAGCCCCTACACCCCTCCCTAATCTGTAACCTCCTCCAGCACCGACACCACTCCCTATCTCTGTAACCCCCTCCAGCAACGACGCCCCAACCTATCTCTGTAACCTCCTCCAGCCCGTAGTCCCCTCCCTATCTCTGCAACTTCCTCCAGCAACGATGCCCCTCCCTATCTCTGTAACCACCTGCAGCCCCTACAACCCTCCCTATCTCTGTAAACACCTGCAGCCCCTACACCCCTCCCCATCTCTGTAACCTCCTCCAGCCCCTGACACCCTCCCAATCTCTGTAACCTCCTCCAGTCCCTCACACCCTATCTCTGTAACCTCCTCCAGCCCCTACACCCCTCCCTATCTCTGTAACCTCCTCCAGCCCCTGACACCCTCCCAATCTCTGTAACCTCCTCCAGTCCCTCACACCCTATCTCTGTAACCTCCTCCAGACCCTAAACTCCCACTAATCTGTAACCTCCTCCAGCCCCTACATCCCTTCCTAATCTGTAACCTCCTCCAGCCCCTACACCCCTCCCTAATCTGTAACCTCCTCCAGCCCCTACACCCCGCCCTATCTCTGTAGCCACCTCCAGGCCCTACAACCCTCCCTATCTCTGTAATCTCCTCCAGCCCGTACACCCCTCCCTATCTCTGTAACTGCCTCCAGCGCCTACACCCCTCCCTAATCTGTAACTTCCTCCAGCAACGACGCCCCTCCCTAATCTGTAACCTCCTCCAGCACCGACACATCTCCCTATCTCTGTAACCTCCTCCAGCCCCTACACCCCTCCCTATCTCTGTAACCTCCTCCGGCCCCTACACCCCTCCCGATTTCTGTAACATCCTCCAGCCCCTAAACACCGCCCTATCTCTGTAATCTCCTCCAGCCCCAACACCCCTCCCTATCTCTGTAACCTCCTCCAGGCCCTACACCCCTCCTTAGCTCTGTAACCTCCTCCAGCCCCTACAACCCTCCCTATCTCTGTAACCTCCTCCAGCCCCGAAACACCGCCCTATCTCTGTAATCTCCTTCAACCACTACACCCCTCCCTATCACTGTCACCTCCTCCATCCCCTACAACCCTCCCTATCTCTGTCACCGCCTCCAGCCCCTACATCCCTCTCTATCTCTGTCACCTCCTCCAGCCCCTACACCCCTCCCTATCTCTGTAGGCTCCTCCAGGCAATACATCCCTTCCTATCTCTGTAACCACCTCCAGCCCCTACAAGTCTTCCTAATCTGTAACCTCCTCCAGCACCCTACAACCCGCCCTATCTCTGCAGCCTCCTCCAGCCCCTAACACCCCTCCCTATCTCTGTAACCTCCTCCAGCCCCTACATCCCTCCCTATCTCTGTAGCCACCTCCAGCCCCTACACCCCTCCCTATCTCTGTAATCTCCTCCAGCCCGTACACCCCTCCCTATCTCTGTAACTGCCTCCAGCCCCTACACGCCTCCCTAATCTGTAACCTCCTCCAGCACCGACACCCCTCCCTATCTCTGTAACCCCCTCCAGCAACGACACCCCAACCTATCTCTGTAACCTCCTCCAGCCCGTAGTCCCCTCCCTATCTCTGCAACTTCCTCCAGCAATGACGCCCCTCCCTAATCTGTAACCTCCTCCATCCCCTGACACCCTCCCAATCTCTGTAACCTCCTCCAGTCCCTCACGCCCTCCCTATCTCTGTAATCTCCTCCAGCCCGTACACCCCTCCCTATCTCTGTAACTGCCTCCAGCGCCAACACCCCTCCCTAATCTGTAACCTCCTCCAGCCCCTAGTCCCCTCTCTATCTCTGTAGCCTCCTCCAGCCCCTAACACCCCTCCCTAATCTGTAACCTCCTCCAGCACCGACACCCCTCCCTATCTCTGTAACCCCCTCCAGCACCGACACCCCACCCTATCTCTGTAACCTCCTCCAGCCCCTAGTCCACTCCCTATCTCTGTAACTTCCTCCAGCACCGACACCCCTCCCTATGTCTGTAACACCCCCCAGCCCCTACTCCACTCCCTATCTCTGTAACCATCTCCTGCCCCTACACCCCTCCCTATCTCTGTAACCTCCTCCAGTCCCTCACACCCTATCTCTCTAACCTCCTCCATGCCCTACACCCGCACTAATCTGTAACCTCCTCCAGCCCCTCACAGCTCCCTATCTCTGTAACCTCCTCCAGCCCCTCACACCCTCCCTATCTCTGTAACCTCCTCGAGCCCCTACACCCCTCACTAATCTGTAACCTCCTCAAGCATCTACACCCCTTCCTATCTCTGTAACCTCCTCCAGCCCCTACACCCCTCCCTAATCTGTAACCATCTCGAGCCCCTACACCCCTCCCTATCTCTGTAACCTCCTCCAGCCCCTCACACCCTCCCTATCTCTGTCACCTCCTCCAGCCCCTGCACCCCTCCCTATCTCTGTAGCCTCCTCCAGCCACTACACCCCTCCCTATCTCTGTAACCACCTCCAGCCCCTACAACTCTCCCTAATCTGTAACTTCCTCCAGCCCCTACAACCCTCCCTATCTCTGTAACCTCCTCCAGCCCCTCACACCCTCCCTATCTCTGTAACCTCCTCCAGCCCCTACAACCCTCCCTATCTCTGTAACCTCCTCCAGCCCCGAAACACCGCCCTATCTCTGTAATCTCCTTCAGCCACTACACCCCTCCCTATCACTGTCACCTCCTCCATCCCCTACAACCCTCCCTATCTCTGTCACCGCCTCCAGCCCCTACATCCCTCTCTATCTCTGTCACCTCCTCCAGCCCCTACACCCCTCCCTATCTCTGTAGGCTCCTCCAGGCAATACATCCCTTCCTATCTCTGTAACCACCTCCAGCCCCTACAA
Source organism: Cetorhinus maximus (assembly GCF_964194155.1). Classification (NCBI taxonomy): domain Eukaryota; kingdom Metazoa; phylum Chordata; class Chondrichthyes; order Lamniformes; family Cetorhinidae; genus Cetorhinus; species Cetorhinus maximus. The sequence goes on along the minus strand of NW_027596740.1, from coordinate 71,988 downwards.
CTCTTCCTAATCTGTAACCTCCTCCAGCACCCTACAACCCGCCCTATCTCTGCAGCCTCCTCCAGCCCCTACATCCCTCCCTATCTCTGTAGCCACCTCCAGCCCCTACACCCCTCCCTATCTCTGTAATCTCCTCCAGCCCGTACACCCCTCTCTATCTCTGTAACTGCCTCCAGCCCCTACACCCCTCCCTAATCTGTAACCTCCTCCAGCACCGACACCCCTCCCTATCTCTGTAACCCCCTCCAGCAACGACACCCCAACCTATCTCTGTAACCTCCTCCAGCCCGTAGTCCCCTCCCTATCTCTGCAACTTCCTCCAGCAATGACGCCCCTCCCTAATCTGTAACCTCCTCCATCCCCTGACACCCTCCCAATCTCTGTAACCTCCTCCAGTCCCTCACGCCCTCCCTATCTCTGTAATCTCCTCCAGCCTGTACACCCCTCCCTATCTCTGTAACCTCCTCCAGCCCCTAGTCCCCTCTCTATCTCTGTAGCCTCCTCCAGCCCCTAACACCCCTCCCTAATCTGTAACCTCCTCCAGCACCGACACCCATCCCTATCTCTGTAACCCCCTCCAGCACCGACACCCCTCCCTATCTCTGTAACCCCCTCCAGCACCGACACCCCACCCTATCTCTGTAACCTCCTCCAGCCCCTACTCCCCTCCCTATCTCTGTAACTTCCTCCAGCACCGACACCCCTCCCTATGTCTGTAACACCCCCCAGCCCCTACTCCACTCCCTATCTCTGTAACCATCTCCTGCCCCAACACCCCTCCCTATCTCTGTAACCTCCTCCAGTCCCTCACACCCTATCTCTCTAACCTCCTCCATCCCCTACACCCGCACTAATCTGTAACCTCCTCCAGCCCCTCACAGCTCCCTATCTCTGTAACCTCCTCCAGCCCCTCACACCCTCCCTATCTCTGTAACCTCCTCGAGCCCCTACACCCCTCACTAATCTGTAACCTCAAGCATCTACACCCCTTCCTATCTCTGTAACCTCCTCCAGCCCCTACACCCCTCCCTAATCTGTAACCATCTCGAGCCCCTACACCCCTCCCTATCTCTGTAACCTCCTCCAGCCCCTACAACTCTCCCTAATCTGTAACTTCCTCCAGCCCCTACAACCCTCCCTATCTCTGTAACCTCCTCCAGCCCCTCACACCCTCCCTATCTCTGTTACCTCCTCCAGCCCCTAACACCCCTCCCTATCTCTGTAGCCACCGCCAGGCCCTACACCCTCCCTATCTCTGTAATCTCCTCCAGCCCGTACACCCCTCCCTATCTCTGTAACTGCCTCCAGCCCCTACACCCCTCCCTAATCTGTAACCCCCTCCAGCACCGACACCCCTCCCTATCTCTGTAACCCCCTCCAGCACCGACACCCCACCCTATCTCTGTAACCTCCTCCAGCCCCTACAACCCTCCCTATCTCTGTAACTTCCTCCAGCACCGACACCCCTCCCTATGTCTGTAACACCCCCCAGCCCCTACTCCACTCCCTATCTCTGTAACCATCTCCTGCCCCTACACCCCTCCCTAATCTGTAACCTCCTCCAGCATCTACTCCCCTCCCTACCTCTGTAACCACCTCTAGCCCCTACACCCCTCCCTATCTCTGTAACCTCCTCCAGTCCCTCGCACCCTATCTCTCTAACCACCTCCAGCCCCTACACCCATCACTAATCTGTAACCTCCTCCAGCACCGACACCCCTCCCTAGCTCTGTCACCTCCTCCATCCCCTGCACCCCTCCCTATCTCTGTCACCTCCTCCAGCCACTACACCTCTCTCGATCTCTGTCACCTCCTCCACCCCCTACACCCCTCCCTATCTCTGTAGCCTCCCCCAGTCACTACACCCCTCCCTATCTCTGTAACCTCCTCCAGCCCCTACAACTCTCCCTAATCTGTAACCTCCTCCAGCCCCTAAACCCCTCCCTAATCTGTAACCTCCTCCAGCTCCTACACCCCTCCCTATATCTGTAGCCACCTCCAGCCCCTATACCCCTCCCTATCTCTGTAATTTCCTCCAGCCCCTACACCCCTTCATATCTCTGTAACCTCCTCCAGCCCCTACACCCCTCCCTAATCTGTAACCATCTCCAGCCCCTACACCCCTCACTAATCTGTAACCTCCTCCAGCCCCTACACCCCTCACTAATCTGTAACTTCCTCCAGCCCCGACACCCCTTCCTATCTCTGTAACCACCTCCAGCACCGACACCCCACCCTATCTCTGTAACCTCCTCCAGGCCCTACACCCCTCCCTAACCTGTAACCTCCTCCAGCCACTACACCCCTCCCTATCTCTGTCACCTCCTCCAGCCCCTAGTGCCCTCCCTATCTCTGTAACTTCCTCCAGCACCGACACCCCTCCCTATGTCTGTAACCTCCCCCAGCCCCTACTCCACTCCCTATCTCTGTAACCATCTCCTGCCCCTACACCCCTCCCTAATCTGTAACCTCCTCTAGCATCTACTCCCCTCCCTACCTCTGTAACCACCTCTAGCCCCTACACCCCTCCCTATCTCTGTAACCTCCTCCAGTCCCTCACACCCTATCTCTCTAACCTCCTCCAGCCCCTACACCCATCACTAATCTGTAACCTCCTCTAGAACCGACACCCCTCCCTCTCTCTCTAACCTCCTCCAGCCACTACACCCATCACTAATCTGTAACCTCCTCCAGCACCGACACCCCTCCCTATCTCTGTCACCTCCTCCATCCCCTGCACCCCTCCCTATCTCTGTCACCTCTTCCAGCCCCTACACCTCTCTCTTTCTCTGTCACCTCCTCCACCCCCTACACCCCTCCCTATCTCTGTAGCCTCCCCCAGCCACTACACCCCTCCCTATCTCTGTAACCACCTCCAGCCCCTACAACTCTCCCTAATCTGTAACCTCCTCCAGCCCCTACACCCCTCCCGATTTCTGTAACATCCTCCAGCCCCTACACCCATCCCTAACTCTGTAACCTCCTCCAGCCCCTACAACCCTCCCTATCTCTGTAACCTCCTCCAGCCCCTAAACACCGCCCTATCTCTGTAATCTCCTCCAGCCCCAACACCCCTCCCTATCTCTGTAACCTCCTCCAGGCCCTACACCCCTCCTTAGCTCTGTAACCTCCTCCAGCCCCTACAACCCTCCCTATCTCTGTAACCTCCTCCAGCCCCTAAACACCGCCCTATCTCTGTAATCTCCTTCAGCCACTACACCCCTCTCTATCACTGTCACCTTCTCCATCCCCTACAACCCTCCCTATCTCTGTCACCGCCTCCAGCCCCTACATCCCTCTCTATCTCTGTCACCTCCTCCAGCCCCTACACCCCTCCCTATCTCTGTAGGCTCCTCCAGGCAATACATCCCTTCCTATCTCTGTAACCACCTCCAGCCCCTACAACTCTTCCTAATCTGTAACCTCCTCCAGCCCCTACAACCCGCCCTATCTCTGCAGCCTCCTCCAGCCCCTAACACCCCTCCCTATCTCTGTAACCTCCTCCAGCCCCTACATCCCTCCCTATCTCTGTAACCTCCTCCAGCCCCTACATCCCTCCCTATCTCTGTAGCCACCTCCAGCCCCTACACCCCTCCCTATCTCTGTAATCTCCTCTAGCCCGTACACCCCTCCCTATCTCTGTAACTGCCTCCAGCCCCTACACCCCTCCCTAATCTGTAACCTCCTCCAGCACCGACACCCCTCCCTATCTCTGTAACCCCCTCCAGCAACGACACCCCAACCTATCTCTGTAACCTCCTCCAGCCTGTAGTCCCCTCCCTATCTCTGCAACTTCCTCCAGCAATGACGCCCCTCCCTAATCTGTAACCTCCTCCATCCCCTGACACCCTCCCAATCTCTGTAACCTCCTCCAGTCCCCCCGCCCTCCCTATCTCTGTAGCCACCTCCAGGCCCTACACCCCTCCCTATGTCTGTAACACCCCCCAGCCCCTACTCCACTCCCTATCTCTGTAACCATCTCCTGCCCCTACACCCCTCCCTAATCTGTAACCTCCTCCAGCATCTACTACCCTCCCTACCTCTGTAACCACCTCTAGCCCCTACACCCCTCCCTATCTCTGTAACCTCCTCCAGTCCCTCACACCCTATCTCTCTAACCTCCTCCATCCCCTACACCCTCCCTATCTCTGTAACCTCCTCCAGCCCCTCACACCCTCCCTATCTCTGTAACCTCCTCGAGCCCCTACACCCCTCACTAATCTGTAACCTCCTCAAGCATCTACACCCCTTCCTATCTCTGTAACCTCCTCCAGCCCCTACACCCCTCCCTAATCTGTAACCATCTCGAGCCCCTACACCCCTCCCTATCTCTGTAACCTCCTCCAGCCCCTCACACCCTCCCTATCTCTGTCACCTCCTCCAGCCCCTGCACCCCTCCCTATCTCTGTAGCCTCCTCCAGCCACTACAACCCTCCCTATCTCTGTAACCACCTCCAGCCCCTACAACTCTCCCTAATCTGTAACTTCCTCCAGCCGCTACAACCCTCCCTATCTCTGTAACCTCCTCCAGCCCCTCACACCCTCCCTATCTCTGTTACCTCCTCCAGCCCCTAACACCCCTCCCTATCTCTGTAGCCACCGCCAGGCCCTACACCCTCCCTATCTCTGTAATCTCCTCCAGCCCGTACACCCCTCCCTATCTCTGTAACTGCCTCCAGCCCCTACACCCCTCCCTAATCTGTAACCCCCTCCAGCACCGACACCCCTCCCTATCTCTGTAACCCCCTCCAGCACCGACACCCCACCCTATCTCTGTAACCTCCTCCAGCCCCTACAACCCTCCCTATCTCTGTAACTTCCTCCAGCACCGACACCCCTCCCTATGTCTGTAACACCCCCCAGCCCCTACTCCACTCCCTATCTCTGTAACCATCTCCTGCCCCTACACCCCTCCCTAATCTGTAACCTCCTCTAGCATCTACTCCCCTCCCTACCTCTGTAACCACCTCTAGCCCCTACACCCCTCCCTATCTCTGTAACCTCCTCCAGTCCCTCACACCCTATCTCTCTAACCACCTCCAGCCCCTACACCCATCACTAATCTGTAACCTCCTCCAGCACCGACACCCCTCCCTAGCTCTGTCACCTCCTCCATCCCCTGCACCCCTCCCTATCTCTGTCACCTCCTCCAGCCACTACACCTCTCTCGATCTCTGTCACCTCCTCCACCCCTCCCTATCTCTGTAGCCTCCCCCAGTCACTACACCCCTCCCTATCTCTGTAACCTCCTCCAGCCCCTACAACTCTCCCTAATCTGTAACCTCCTCCAGCCCCTAAACCCCTCCCTAATCTGTAACCTCCTCCAGCTCCTACACCCCTCCCTATATCTGTAGCCACCTCCAGCCCCTATACCCCTCCCTATCTCTGTAATTTCCTCCAGCCCCTACACCCCTTCATATCTCTGTAACCTCCTCCAGCCCCTACACCCCTCCCTAATCTGTAACCATCTCCAGCCCCTACACCCCTCACTAATCTGTAACTTCCTCCAGCCCCGACACCCCTTCCTATCTCTGTAACCACCTCCAGCACCGACACCCCACCCTATCTCTGTAACCTCCTCCAGGCCCTACACCCCTCCCTAACCTGTAACCTCCTCCAGCCACTACACCGCTCCCTATCTCTGTCACCTCCTCCAGCCCCTAGTGCCCTCCCTATCTCTGTAACTTCCTCCAGCACCGACACCCCTCCCTATGTCTGTAACCTCCCCCAGCCCCTACTCCACTCCCTATCTCTGTAACCATCTCCTGCCCCTACACCCCTCCCTAATCTGTAACCTCCTCTAGCATCTACTCCCCTCCCTACCTCTGTAACCACCTCTAGCCCCTACACCCCTCCCTATCTCTGTAACCTCCTCCAGTCCCTCACACCCTATCTCTCTAACCTCCTCCAGCCCCTACACCCATCACTAATCTGTAACCTCCTCTAGAACCGACACCCCTCCCTCTCTCTCTAACCTCCTCCAGCCACTACACCCATCACTAATCTGTAACCTCCTCCAGCACCGACACCCCTCCCTATCTCTGTCACCTCCTCCATCCCCTGCACCCCTCCCTATCTCTGTCACCTCTTCCAGCCCCTACACCTCTCTCTATCTCTGTCACCTCCTCCACCCCCTACACCCCTCCCTATCTCTGTAGCCTCCCCCAGCCACTACACCCCTCCCTATCTCTGTAACCACCTCCAGCCCCTACAACTCTCCCTAATCTGTAACCTCCTCCAGCCCCTAAACCCCTCCCTAATCTGTAACCTCCTCCAGCTCCTATACCCCTCCCTATCTCTGTAGCCACCTCCAGCCCCTATACCCCTCCCTATCTCTGTAATTTCCTCCAGCCCCTACACCCCTTCATATCTCTGTAACCTCCTCCAGCCCCTACACCCCTCCCTAATCTGTAACCATCTCCAGCCCCTACACCCCTCCCTAACCTGTAACCTCCTCCAGCCCCTACACCCCTCCCTATCTCTGTAACCTCCACCAGCCCCTCACACCCTCCCTATCTCTGTTACTTCCTCCAGCCCCTCACACCCTCCCTATCTCTGTAACCTCCTCCAGCCCCTCACACCCTCCCTATCTCTGTCACCGCCTCCAGCACCTACAACCCTCCCTATCTCTGTCACCGCCTCCAGCTCCTACACCCCTCTCTATCTCTGTAACCTCCTCCAGCCCCTCACACCCTCCCTATCTCTGTCACCGCCTCCAGCACCTACAACCCTCCCTATCTCTGTCACCGCCTCCAGCTCCTACACCCCTCTCTATCTCTGTCACCTCCTCCAGCCAATACATCCCTTCCTATCTCTGTAACCACCTCCAGCCCCTACAACTCTCCCTAATCTGTAACCTCCTCCAGCCCCTAGTCCCCTCCCTATCTCTGCAACTTCCTCCAGCAACGACGCCCCTCCCTAATCTGTAACCTTCTCCAGCACCGACACATCTCCCTATCTCTGTAACCTCCTCCAGCCCCTAGTCCCCTCCCTATCTCTGTAACCTCCTCCAGCCCATAGTCCCCTCCCTATCTCTGTAACCTCCTCCAGCCCCTCACACCCTCCCTATCTCTGTAACCTCCTCCAGCCCCTAGTCCCCTCCCTGTCTCTGTAACCTCCTCCAGCCCCTCACACCCTCCCTATCTCTGTAACCTCCTCCAGCCCCTCAAACCCTCCTTATCTCTGTAACCGACTCCAGCACCTAAACCCCTCCTTAATCAGTAACCTCCTCCAGTCCCTACACCCCTCCCTAATCTGTAACCTCCTCCAGCCCCTACAACCCTCCCTTTCTCTGTAACCTCCTCCAGCCACTACACCCCTTCCCATCTCTGTCACCACCTCCAAGCCTAACACCCCACCCTAATCTGTAACCTCCTCCAGCCCCTAAACCCCTCCCTATCTCTGTAACCTCCTCCAGCCCCTACACCCCTCCCGATTTCTGTAACATCTTCCAGCCCCTACACCCATCCCTATCTCTATAACCTCCTCCAGCCCCTACAACCCTCCCTATCTCTGTAACCTCCTCCGGCCCCTACACCCCTCCCGATTTCTGTAACATCCTCTAGCCCCTACACCCATCCCTATCTCTGTAACCTCCTCCAGCCCCTACAACCCTCCCTATCTCTGTAACCTCCTCCAGCCCCTAAACACCTCCCTATCTCTGTAATCTCCTCCAGCCCCAACACCCCTCCCTATCTCTGTAACCTCCTCCAGGCCTTACACCCCTCCCTAGCTCTGTAATCTCCTTCAGCCACTACACCCCTCCCTATCTCTGTCACCTCCTCCATCCCCTACAACCCTCCCTATCTCTGTCACCGCCTCCAGCCCCTACACCCCTCCCTATCTCTGTAGGCTCCTCCAGCCAATACATCCCTTCCTATCTCGGTAACCACCTACAGCCCCTACAACTCTCCCTAATCTGTAAACTCCTCCAGCACCCTACAACCCGCCCTATCTCTGCAGCCTCCTCCAGCCCCTAACACCCCTTCCTATCTCTGTAGCCACCTCCAGGCTCTACACCCCTCCCTATCTCTGTAATCTCCTCCAGCCCGTACACCCCTCCCTATCTCTGTAACTGCCTCCAGCCCCTACACCCCTCCCTAATCTGTAACCTCCTCCAGCACCGACACCACTCCCTATCTCTGTAACCCCCTCCAGCAACGACGCCCCAACCTATCTCTGTAACCTCCTCCAGCCCGTAGTCCCCTCCCTATCTCTGCAACTTCCTCCAGCAACGATGCCCCTCCCTATCTCTGTAACCACCTGCAGCCCCTACAACCCTCCCTATCTCTGTAAACACCTGCAGCCCCTACACCCCTCCCCATCTCTGTAACCTCCTCCAGCCCCTGACACCCTCCCAATCTCTGTAACCTCCTCCAGTCCCTCACACCCTATCTCTGTAACCTCCTCCAGCCCCTACACCCCTCCCTATCTCTGTAACCTCCTCCAGCCCCTGACACCCTCCCAATCTCTGTAACCTCCTCCAGTCCCTCACACCCTATCTCTGTAACCTCCTCCAGACCCTAAACTCCCACTAATCTGTAACCTCCTCCAGCCCCTACATCCCTTCCTAATCTGTAACCTCCTCCAGCCCCTACACCCCTCCCTAATCTGTAACCTCCTCCAGCCCCTACACCCCGCCCTATCTCTGTAGCCACCTCCAGGCCCTACAACCCTCCCTATCTCTGTAATCTCCTCCAGCCCGTACACCCCTCCCTATCTCTGTAACTGCCTCCAGCGCCTACACCCCTCCCTAATCTGTAACTTCCTCCAGCAACGACGCCCCTCCCTAATCTGTAACCTCCTCCAGCACCGACACATCTCCCTATCTCTGTAACCTCCTCCAGCCCCTACACCCCTCCCTATCTCTGTAACCTCCTCCGGCCCCTACACCCCTCCCGATTTCTGTAACATCCTCCAGCCCCTAAACACCGCCCTATCTCTGTAATCTCCTCCAGCCCCAACACCCCTCCCTATCTCTGTAACCTCCTCCAGGCCCTACACCCCTCCTTAGCTCTGTAACCTCCTCCAGCCCCTACAACCCTCCCTATCTCTGTAACCTCCTCCAGCCCCGAAACACCGCCCTATCTCTGTAATCTCCTTCAACCACTACACCCCTCCCTATCACTGTCACCTCCTCCATCCCCTACAACCCTCCCTATCTCTGTCACCGCCTCCAGCCCCTACATCCCTCTCTATCTCTGTCACCTCCTCCAGCCCCTACACCCCTCCCTATCTCTGTAGGCTCCTCCAGGCAATACATCCCTTCCTATCTCTGTAACCACCTCCAGCCCCTACAAGTCTTCCTAATCTGTAACCTCCTCCAGCACCCTACAACCCGCCCTATCTCTGCAGCCTCCTCCAGCCCCTAACACCCCTCCCTATCTCTGTAACCTCCTCCAGCCCCTACATCCCTCCCTATCTCTGTAGCCACCTCCAGCCCCTACACCCCTCCCTATCTCTGTAATCTCCTCCAGCCCGTACACCCCTCCCTATCTCTGTAACTGCCTCCAGCCCCTACACGCCTCCCTAATCTGTAACCTCCTCCAGCACCGACACCCCTCCCTATCTCTGTAACCCCCTCCAGCAACGACACCCCAACCTATCTCTGTAACCTCCTCCAGCCCGTAGTCCCCTCCCTATCTCTGCAACTTCCTCCAGCAATGACGCCCCTCCCTAATCTGTAACCTCCTCCATCCCCTGACACCCTCCCAATCTCTGTAACCTCCTCCAGTCCCTCACGCCCTCCCTATCTCTGTAATCTCCTCCAGCCCGTACACCCCTCCCTATCTCTGTAACTGCCTCCAGCGCCAACACCCCTCCCTAATCTGTAACCTCCTCCAGCCCCTAGTCCCCTCTCTATCTCTGTAGCCTCCTCCAGCCCCTAACACCCCTCCCTAATCTGTAACCTCCTCCAGCACCGACACCCCTCCCTATCTCTGTAACCCCCTCCAGCACCGACACCCCACCCTATCTCTGTAACCTCCTCCAGCCCCTAGTCCACTCCCTATCTCTGTAACTTCCTCCAGCACCGACACCCCTCCCTATGTCTGTAACACCCCCCAGCCCCTACTCCACTCCCTATCTCTGTAACCATCTCCTGCCCCTACACCCCTCCCTATCTCTGTAACCTCCTCCAGTCCCTCACACCCTATCTCTCTAACCTCCTCCATGCCCTACACCCGCACTAATCTGTAACCTCCTCCAGCCCCTCACAGCTCCCTATCTCTGTAACCTCCTCCAGCCCCTCACACCCTCCCTATCTCTGTAACCTCCTCGAGCCCCTACACCCCTCACTAATCTGTAACCTCCTCAAGCATCTACACCCCTTCCTATCTCTGTAACCTCCTCCAGCCCCTACACCCCTCCCTAATCTGTAACCATCTCGAGCCCCTACACCCCTCCCTATCTCTGTAACCTCCTCCAGCCCCTCACACCCTCCCTATCTCTGTCACCTCCTCCAGCCCCTGCACCCCTCCCTATCTCTGTAGCCTCCTCCAGCCACTACACCCCTCCCTATCTCTGTAACCACCTCCAGCCCCTACAACTCTCCCTAATCTGTAACTTCCTCCAGCCCCTACAACCCTCCCTATCTCTGTAACCTCCTCCAGCCCCTCACACCCTCCCTATCTCTGTAACCTCCTCCAGCCCCTACAACCCTCCCTATCTCTGTAACCTCCTCCAGCCCCGAAACACCGCCCTATCTCTGTAATCTCCTTCAGCCACTACACCCCTCCCTATCACTGTCACCTCCTCCATCCCCTACAACCCTCCCTATCTCTGTCACCGCCTCCAGCCCCTACATCCCTCTCTATCTCTGTCACCTCCTCCAGCCCCTACACCCCTCCCTATCTCTGTAGGCTCCTCCAGGCAATACATCCCTTCCTATCTCTGTAACCACCTCCAGCCCCTACAACTCTTCCTAATCTGTAACCTCCTCCAGCACCCTACAACCCGCCCTATCTCTGCAGCCTCCTCCAGCCCCTACATCCCTCCCTATCTCTGTAGCCACCTCCAGCCCCTACACCCCTCCCTATCTCTGTAATCTCCTCCAGCCCGTACACCCCTCTCTATCTCTGTAACTGCCTCCAGCCCCTACACCCCTCCCTAATCTGTAACCTCCTCCAGCACCGACACCCCTCCCTATCTCTGTAACCCCCTCCAGCAACGACACCCCAACCTATCTCTGTAACCTCCTCCAGCCCGTAGTCCCCTCCCTATCTCTGCAACTTCCTCCAGCAATGACGCCCCTCCCTAATCTGTAACCTCCTCCATCCCCTGACACCCTCCCAATCTCTGTAACCTCCTCCAGTCCCTCACGCCCTCCCTATCTCTGTAATCTCCTCCAGCCTGTACACCCCTCCCTATCTCTGTAACCTCCTCCAGCCCCTAGTCCCCTCTCTATCTCTGTAGCCTCCTCCAGCCCCTAACACCCCTCCCTAATCTGTAACCTCCTCCAGCACCGACACCCATCCCTATCTCTGTAACCCCCTCCAGCACCGACACCCCTCCCTATCTCTGTAACCCCCTCCAGCACCGACACCCCACCCTATCTCTGTAACCTCCTCCAGCCCCTACTCCCCTCCCTATCTCTGTAACTTCCTCCAGCACCGACACCCCTCCCTATGTCTGTAACACCCCCCAGCCCCTACTCCACTCCCTATCTCTGTAACCATCTCCTGCCCCAACACCCCTCCCTATCTCTGTAACCTCCTCCAGTCCCTCACACCCTATCTCTCTAACCTCCTCCATCCCCTACACCCGCACTAATCTGTAACCTCCTCCAGCCCCTCACAGCTCCCTATCTCTGTAACCTCCTCCAGCCCCTCACACCCTCCCTATCTCTGTAACCTCCTCGAGCCCCTACACCCCTCACTAATCTGTAACCTCAAGCATCTACACCCCTTCCTATCTCTGTAACCTCCTCCAGCCCCTACACCCCTCCCTAATCTGTAACCATCTCGAGCCCCTACACCCCTCCCTATCTCTGTAACCTCCTCCAGCCCCTACAACTCTCCCTAATCTGTAACTTCCTCCAGCCCCTACAACCCTCCCTATCTCTGTAACCTCCTCCAGCCCCTCACACCCTCCCTATCTCTGTAACCTCCTGCAGCCCCTACACCCCGCCCTATCTCTGTAGCCTCCTCCAGCCCCTAACACCCCTCCCTATCTCTGTAGCCACCGCCAGGCCCTACACCCCTCCCTATCTCTGTAACTGCCTCCAGCCCCTACACCCCTCCCTAATCTGTAACCCCCTCCAGCACCGACACCCCTCCCTATCTCTGTAACCCCCTCCAGCACCGACACCCCACCCTATCTCTGTAACCTCCTCCAGCCCCTAGTCCCCTCCCTATCTCTGTAACCATCTCCTGCCCCTACACCCCTCCCTAATCTGTAACCTCCTCCAGCATCTACTCCCCTCCCTACCTCTGTAACCACCTCTGGCCCCTACACCCCTCCCTATCTCTGTAACCTCCTCCAGTCCCTCACACCCTATCTCTCCAACCTCCTCCAGCCCCTACACCCATCACTAATCTGTAACCTCCTCCAGCACCGACACCCCTCCCTCTCTCTCTAACCTCCTCCAGCCACTACACCCATCACTAATCTGTAACCTCCTCCAGCACCGACACCCCTCCCTAGCTCTGTCACCTCCTCCATCCCCTGCACCCCTCCCTATCTCTGTCACCTCCTCCAGCCCCTACACCTCTCTCTATCTCTGTCACCTCCTCCACCCCCTACACCCGTCCCTATCTCTGTAGCCTCCCCCAGCCACTACACCCCTCCCTATCTCTGTAACCACCTCCAGCCCCTACAACCCTCCCTAATCTGTAACCTCCTCCAGCCCCTAAACCCCTCCCTAATCTGTAACCTCCTCCAGCTCCTACACCCCTCCCTATCTCTGTAATTTCCTCCAGCCCCTACACCCCTTCATATCTCTGTAACCTCCTCCAGCCCCTATACCCCTCCCTATCTCTGTAATTTCCTCCAGCCCCTACACCCCTTCATATCTCTGTAACCTCCTCCAGCCCCTACACCCCTCCCTAATCTGTAACCATCTCCAGCCCCTACACCCCTCACTAATCTGTAACCTCCTCCAGCCCCTACACCCCTCACTAATCTGTAACTTCCTCCAGCCCCGACACCCCACCCTATCTCTGTAACCTCCTCCAGGCCCTACACCCCTCCCTAACCTGTAACCTCCTCCAGCCACTACACCCCTCCCTATCTCTGTCACCTCCTCCAGCCCCTAGTGCCCTCCCTATCTCTGTAACTTCCTCCAGCACCGACACCCCTCCCTATGTCTGTAACCTCCCCCAGCCCCTACTCCACTCCCTATCTCTGTAACCATCTCCTGCCCCTACACCCCTCCCTAATCTGTAACCTCCTCCAGCATCTACTCCCCTCCCTACCTCTGTAACCACCTCTAGCCCCTACACCCCTCCCTATCTCTGTAACCTCCTCCATTCCCTCACACCCTATCTCTCTAACCTCCTCCAGCCCCTACACCCATCACTAATCTGTAACCTCCTCCAGCACCGACACCCCTACCTCTCTCTCTAACCTCCTCCAGCCACTACACCCATCACTAATCTGTAACCTCCTCCAGCACCGACACCCCTCCCTAGCTCTGTCACCTCCTCCATCCCCTGCACCCCTCCCTATCTCTGTCACCTCTTCCAGCCCCTACACCTCTATCTCTGTCACCTCCTCCAGCCCCTACACCCCTCCCTATCTCTGTAGCCTCCCCCAGCCACTACACCCCTCCCTATCTCTGTAACCACCTCCAGCCCCTACAACTCTCCCTAATCTGTAACCTCCTCCAGCCCCTAAACCCCTCCTTAATCTGTAACCTCCTCCAGCTCCTACATCCCTCCCTATCTCTGTAGCCACCTCCAGCACCGACACCCCACCCTATCTCTGTAACCTCCTCCAGGCCCTACACCCCTCCCTAACCTGTAACCTTCTCCAGCCACTACACCCCTCCCTATCTCTGTCACCTCCTCCAGCCCCTAGTGCCCTCCCTATCTCTGTAACTTCCTCCAGCACCGACACCCCTCCCTATCTCTGTAACCTCCCCAGCCCCTACTCCATTCCCTATCTCTGTAACCTCCTCCAGCCCCTACACCCATCACTAATCTGTAACCTCCCCCAGCCCCTACTCCACTCCCTATCTCTGTAACCACATCCAGCCCCTACACCCCTCCCTATCTCTGTAACCTCCTCCAGCCCCTCAAACCCTCCCTATCTCTGTAACCTCCTCCAGTCCCTCACACCCTATCTCTCTAACTTCCTTCAGCCCCTACACCCGCACTAATCTGTAACCTCCTCCAGCCCCTCACACCCTCCCTATCTCTGTAACCTCCTCCAGCACCTACACCCCTCACTAATCTGTAACCTCCACAAGCCCCTACACCCCTTCCTATCTCTGTAACCTCCTCCCGCCCCTACACCCCTCCCTAATCTGTAACCATCTCCAGCCCCTACACGCCTCCCTATCTCCGTAGCCTCCTCCAGCCACTACACCCCTCCCTATTTCTGTAACCTCCTGCAGCCCCTCAAACCTTCCTTATTTCTGTAACTTCCTCCAGCCCCTACAACCCTCCCTATCTCTGTAACCTCCTCCAGCCCCTCACACCCTCCCTATCTCTGTAACCTCCTCCAGCCCCTACAACCCTCCCTATCTCTGTAACCTCCTCCAGCCCCGAAACACCGCCCTATCTCTGTAATCTCCTTCAGCCACTACACCCCTCCCTATCACTGTCACCTCCTCCATCCCCTACAACCCTCCCTATCTCTGTCACCGCCTCCAGCCCCTACATCCCTCTCTATCTCTGTCACCTCCTCCAGCCCCTACACCCCTCCCTATCTCTGTAGGCTCCTCCAGGCAATACATCCCTTCCTATCTCTGTAACCACCTCCAGCCCCTACAACTCTTCCTAATCTGTAACCTCCTCCAGCACCCTACAACCCGCCCTATCTCTGCAGCCTCCTCCAGCCCCTACATCCCTCCCTATCTCTGTAGCCACCTCCAGCCCCTACACCCCTCCCTATCTCTGTAATCTCCTCCAGCCCGTACACCCCTCTCTATCTCTGTAACTGCCTCCAGCCCCTACACCCCTCCCTAATCTGTAACCTCCTCCAGCACCGACACCCCTCCCTATCTCTGTAACCCCCTCCAGCAACGACACCCCAACCTATCTCTGTAACCTCCTCCAGCCCGTAGTCCCCTCCCTATCTCTGCAACTTCCTCCAGCAATGACGCCCCTCCCTAATCTGTAACCTCCTCCATCCCCTGACACCCTCCCAATCTCTGTAACCTCCTCCAGTCCCTCACGCCCTCCCTATCTCTGTAATCTCCTCCAGCCTGTACACCCCTCCCTATCTCTGTAACCTCCTCCAGCCCCTAGTCCCCTCTCTATCTCTGTAGCCTCCTCCAGCCCCTAACACCCCTCCCTAATCTGTAACCTCCTCCAGCACCGACACCCATCCCTATCTCTGTAACCCCCTCCAGCACCGACACCCCTCCCTATCTCTGTAACCCCCTCCAGCACCGACACCCCACCCTATCTCTGTAACCTCCTCCAGCCCCTACTCCCCTCCCTATCTCTGTAACTTCCTCCAGCACCGACACCCCTCCCTATGTCTGTAACACCCCCCAGCCCCTACTCCACTCCCTATCTCTGTAACCATCTCCTGCCCCAACACCCCTCCCTATCTCTGTAACCTCCTCCAGTCCCTCACACCCTATCTCTCTAACCTCCTCCATCCCCTACACCCGCACTAATCTGTAACCTCCTCCAGCCCCTCACAGCTCCCTATCTCTGTAACCTCCTCCAGCCCCTCACACCCTCCCTATCTCTGTAACCTCCTCGAGCCCCTACACCCCTCACTAATCTGTAACCTCAAGCATCTACACCCCTTCCTATCTCTGTAACCTCCTCCAGCCCCTACACCCCTCCCTAATCTGTAACCATCTCGAGCCCCTACACCCCTCCCTATCTCTGTAACCTCCTCCAGCCCCTACAACTCTCCCTAATCTGTAACTTCCTCCAGCCCCTACAACCCTCCCTATCTCTGTAACCTCCTCCAGCCCCTCACACCCTCCCTATCTCTGTAACCTCCTGCAGCCCCTACACCCCGCCCTATCTCTGTAGCCTCCTCCAGCCCCTAACACCCCTCCCTATCTCTGTAGCCACCGCCAGGCCCTACACCCCTCCCTATCTCTGTAACTGCCTCCAGCCCCTACACCCCTCCCTAATCTGTAACCCCCTCCAGCACCGACACCCCTCCCTATCTCTGTAACCCCCTCCAGCACCGACACCCCACCCTATCTCTGTAACCTCCTCCAGCCCCTAGTCCCCTCCCTATCTCTGTAACCATCTCCTGCCCCTACACCCCTCCCTAATCTGTAACCTCCTCCAGCATCTACTCCCCTCCCTACCTCTGTAACCACCTCTGGCCCCTACACCCCTCCCTATCTCTGTAACCTCCTCCAGTCCCTCACACCCTATCTCTCCAACCTCCTCCAGCCCCTACACCCATCACTAATCTGTAACCTCCTCCAGCACCGACACCCCTCCCTCTCTCTCTAACCTCCTCCAGCCACTACACCCATCACTAATCTGTAACCTCCTCCAGCACCGACACCCCTCCCTAGCTCTGTCACCTCCTCCATCCCCTGCACCCCTCCCTATCTCTGTCACCTCCTCCAGCCCCTACACCTCTCTCTATCTCTGTCACCTCCTCCACCCCCTACACCCGTCCCTATCTCTGTAGCCTCCCCCAGCCACTACACCCCTCCCTATCTCTGTAACCACCTCCAGCCCCTACAACCCTCCCTAATCTGTAACCTCCTCCAGCCCCTAAACCCCTCCCTAATCTGTAACCTCCTCCAGCTCCTACACCCCTCCCTATCTCTGTAATTTCCTCCAGCCCCTACACCCCTTCATATCTCTGTAACCTCCTCCAGCCCCTATACCCCTCCCTATCTCTGTAATTTCCTCCAGCCCCTACACCCCTTCATATCTCTGTAACCTCCTCCAGCCCCTACACCCCTCCCTAATCTGTAACCATCTCCAGCCCCTACACCCCTCACTAATCTGTAACCTCCTCCAGCCCCTACACCCCTCACTAATCTGTAACTTCCTCCAGCCCCGACACCCCACCCTATCTCTGTAACCTCCTCCAGGCCCTACACCCCTCCCTAACCTGTAACCTCCTCCAGCCACTACACCCCTCCCTATCTCTGTCACCTCCTCCAGCCCCTAGTGCCCTCCCTATCTCTGTAACTTCCTCCAGCACCGACACCCCTCCCTATGTCTGTAACCTCCCCCAGCCCCTACTCCACTCCCTATCTCTGTAACCATCTCCTGCCCCTACACCCCTCCCTAATCTGTAACCTCCTCCAGCATCTACTCCCCTCCCTACCTCTGTAACCACCTCTAGCCCCTACACCCCTCCCTATCTCTGTAACCTCCTCCATTCCCTCACACCCTATCTCTCTAACCTCCTCCAGCCCCTACACCCATCACTAATCTGTAACCTCCTCCAGCACCGACACCCCTACCTCTCTCTCTAACCTCCTCCAGCCACTACACCCATCACTAATCTGTAACCTCCTCCAGCACCGACACCCCTCCCTAGCTCTGTCACCTCCTCCATCCCCTGCACCCCTCCCTATCTCTGTCACCTCTTCCAGCCCCTACACCTCTATCTCTGTCACCTCCTCCAGCCCCTACACCCCTCCCTATCTCTGTAGCCTCCCCCAGCCACTACACCCCTCCCTATCTCTGTAACCACCTCCAGCCCCTACAACTCTCCCTAATCTGTAACCTCCTCCAGCCCCTAAACCCCTCCTTAATCTGTAACCTCCTCCAGCTCCTACATCCCTCCCTATCTCTGTAGCCACCTCCAGCACCGACACCCCACCCTATCTCTGTAACCTCCTCCAGGCCCTACACCCCTCCCTAACCTGTAACCTTCTCCAGCCACTACACCCCTCCCTATCTCTGTCACCTCCTCCAGCCCCTAGTGCCCTCCCTATCTCTGTAACTTCCTCCAGCACCGACACCCCTCCCTATCTCTGTAACCTCCCCAGCCCCTACTCCATTCCCTATCTCTGTAACCTCCTCCAGCCCCTACACCCATCACTAATCTGTAACCTCCCCCAGCCCCTACTCCACTCCCTATCTCTGTAACCACATCCAGCCCCTACACCCCTCCCTATCTCTGTAACCTCCTCCAGCCCCTCACACCCTCCCTATCTCTGTAACCTCCTCCAGCACCTACACCCCTCACTAATCTGTAACCTCCACAAGCCCCTACACCCCTTCCTATCTCTGTAACCTCCTCCCGCCCCTACACCCCTCCCTAATCTGTAACCATCTCCAGCCCCTACACGCCTCCCTATCTCCGTAGCCTCCTCCAGCCACTACACCCCTCCCTATTTCTGTAACCTCCTGCAGCCCCTCAAACCTTCCTTATTTCTGTAACTTCCTCCAGACCCTACACCCCTCCCTAACTTGTAACTTCCTCCAGCTACTACACCCCTCCCTATCTCTGTAACCTCCTCCAGCCCCACACCCACCCTATCTCTGTAACCTCCTCCAGCCCCTCACACCCTCCCTATCTCTGTAACCTCCTCCAGCCCCTCACACCCTCCGTATCTCTGTAACTTCGTCGAGCCCCTACACCCCTCCCTAATCTGTAACCTCCTCCAGCCCCGACACCCCTTCCTATCTCTGTAACCTCCTCCAGTCCCTACACCCCTCACTAATATGTAATCTCCAGCACCGACACCCCACCCTATCTCCATAACCTCCTCCAGGCCCTACACCCCTCCCTATCACTGTCACCTCCTCCAACCCCTACACCCCTCCCTATCTCAGTAGCCTCCCCCAGCCACTACACCCCTCCCTATCTCTGTAACCACCTCCAGCCCCTACAACTCTCCCTAATCTGTAACCTCCTCCAGCCCCTACACCCCTCCCTAATCTGTAACCTCCTCCAGCTCCTACACCCCTCCCTATCTCTGTAGCCACCTCCAGCCCCTACAACTCTCCCTAATCTGTAACCTCCTCCAGCCCCTATACCCCTCCCTATCTCTGTAATTTCCTCCAGCCCCTACACCCCTTCATATCTCTGTAACCTCCTCCAGCCCCTACACCCCTCCCTATCTCTGTAACCTCCTCCATCCCATGACACCCTCCCAATCACTGTAACCTCCTCCAGTCCCTCACACCCTATCACTGTAACCTCCTCCAGCCCCTACATCCCTTCATAACCTGTAACCTCCTCCAGCCCCTCACACCTCCCTATCTCTGTAACCTCCTCCAGCCCCTCACACCCTCCCTATCTCTGTAACCTCCTCCAGTCCCTACACCCCTCACTAATCTGTAACCTCCTCAAGCCCCTACACCCCTTCCTATCTCTGTAACCTCCTCCAGCCCCTACACCCCTCCCTAATCTGTAACCTCCTCCAGCCCCTACAACCCTCCCCATCTCTGTAACCTCCTCCAGCCCCTCACACCCTCCCTATCTCTGTAACCTCCTCCAGCCCCTCATACCCTCCCTATCTCTGTAACCTCCTCCAGCCCCTCACACCCTCCCTATCTCTGTAACCCCCTCCAGCACCTAAACCCCTCCTTAATCTGTAACCTCCTCCAGCCCCTACACCCCTCCCTAATCTGTAACCTCCTCCAGCCCCTACAACCCTCCCTTTCTCTGTAACCTCCTCCAGCCACTACACCCCTTCCCATCTCTGTCACCACCTCCAAGCCTTGCACCCCACCCTAATCTGTAACCTCCTTCAGTCCCTACACCCCTCACGATTTCTGTAACATCCTCCAGCCCCTACACCCATGCCTATCTCTATAACCTCCTCCAGCCCCTACAACCCTCCCTATCTCTGTAACCTCCTCCGGCCCCTGCACCCCTCCCGATTTCTGTAACATCCTCCAGCCCCTACACCCCTCCATATCTCTGTAATCTCCTCCAGCCCCAAAAACCCTCCCTATCTCTGTAACCTCCTCCAGCCCCTAAACCCTCCCTATCTCTGTAACCTCCTCCAGCCCCTACACCCCTCCCTATCTCTGTAATCTCCTCCAGCCCCAACACCCCTCCCTATCTCTGTAACCTCCTCCAGCCCCTACACCCCTCCCAAGCTCTGTAACCTCCTCCAGCCCCTCAAACCCTCCCTATCTCTGTAACCTCCTCCATTCCCTCACACCCTATCTCTCTAACCTCCTCCAGCCCCTACACCCGCACTAATCTGTAACCTCCTCCAGCCCCACACCCACCCTATCTCTGTAACCTCCTCCAGCCCCTCACACCCTCCCTATCTCTGTAACCTCCTTGAGCCCCTACACCCCTCACTAATCTGCAACCTCCTCAAGCCCCTACACCCCTTCCTATCTCTGTAACCTCCTCCAGCCGCTACACCCTCCCTAATCTGTAACCATCTCCAGCCCCGACACCCCTCACTAATCTGTAACCTCCTCCAGCCCCGACACCCCTTCCTATCTCTGTAACCTCCTCCAGCGCTGACACCCCTCACTAATCTGTAACCTCCTCCAGCCCCGACTCTCCTTCCTATCTCTGTAACCTCCTCCAGCGCCGACACCCCTCACTAATCTGTAACCTCCTCCAGCCCCGACTCTCCTTCCTATCTCTGTAACCTCCTCCAGCCCCTCCACCCCTCCCTAATCTGTAACCTCCTCCAGCTCCTACACCCCTCCCTATCTCTGTAGCCACCTCCAGCCCCTATACCCCTCCCTATCTCTGTAATTTCCTCCAGCCCCTACACCCCTTCATATCTCTGTCACCTCCTCCAGCCCCTACACCCCTCCCTAATCTGTAACCATCTCCAGCCCCTAAACCCCTCACTAATCTGTAACCTCCTCCAGCCCGACACCCCTCCCTATCTCTGTAACCTCCTCCAGCACCGACACCCCACCCTATCTCTGTAACCTCCTCCAGGCCCCACACCCCTCCCTAACCTGTAACCTCCTCCAGCCACTACACCTCTCCCTATCTCTGTCACCCCCTCCATCCCCTACACCCCTTCCTATCTCTGTAACCTCCTCCAGCCCCTACACCCCTCTCTATCTCTGTCACCTCCTCCAGCCCCTAGTCCCCTCCCAATCTCTGTAACTTCCTCCAGCACCGACACCCCTCTCTATCTCTGTAACCTCCCCAGGCCCTACTCCACTCCCTATCTCTGTAACCTCCTCCAGCCCCTACACCCCTCCCTATCTCTGTAACCTCCTCCAGCCCCTCAAACCCTATCTCTGTAACCTCCTCCAGTCCCTCACACCCTATCTCTCTAACCTCCTTCAGCCCCTACACCCGCACTAATCTGTAACCTCCTCCAGCTCCTCACACCCTCCCTATCTCTGTAACCTCCTCCAGCCCCTACACCCCTCACTAATCTGTAACCTCCACAAGTCCCTACACCCCTTCCTATCTCTGTAACCTCCTCCCGCCCCTACACCCCTCCCTAATCTGTAACCATCTCCAGCCCCTACACCCCTCACTAATCTGTAACCTCCTCCAGCCCCGACACCACTCACTAATCTTTAACCTCCTCCAGCACCGACACCCCTCCCTATCTCTGAAACCTGCTCCAGCACCGACACCCCTCACTATCTCTGTAACCTCCTCCAGCCCCTACACCCCTCCCTAACCTGTAACTTCCTCCAGCCACTACACCTCTCCCTATCTCTGTCACATACTCCATCCCCTACACCCCTCTCTATCTCTGTCACCTCCTCCAGCCCCTACACGCCTCCCTATCTCCTTAGCCTCCTCCAGCCACTACACCCCTCCCTATTTCTGTAACCTCCTGCAGCCCCTCAAACCCTCCCTAACTCTGTAACTTCCTCCAGACCCTACACCCCTCCCTATCTCTGTCACCTACTCCATCCCCTACACCCCTCTCTGTCTCTGTAACCTCCTCCAACCCCACACCCACCCTATCTCTGTAACCTCCTCCAGCCCCTCACACCTTCCCTATCTCTGTAACCTCCTCCAGCCCCTCACACCCTCCCTATCTCTGTAACATCCTCGAGCCCCTACACCCCTCCCTAATCTGTAACCTCCTCCAGCCCCGACACACCTTCCTATCTTTGTAACCTCCTCCAGCGCTGACATCCCTCACTAATCTGTAACCTCCTCCAGCCCCGACACCCCTTCCTATCTCTGTAACCTCCTCCAGCCCCTACACCCCTCACTAATCTGTAACCTCCTCCAGCCCCGACTCTCCTTCCTATCTCTGTAACCTCCTCCAGCACCGACACCCCACCCTATCTCTGTAACCTCCTCCAGGCCCTACACCCCTGCCTATCACTGTCGCCTCCTCCAGCCCCTACACCTCTCTCTATCTCTGTCACCTCCTCCTGCCCCTACACCCCTCCCTATCTCTGTAGCCTCCCCCAGTCACTACACCCCTCACTATCTCTGTAACCACCTCCAGCACCTACAACTCTCCCTAATCTGTAACCTCCTCCAGCCCCTACACCCCTCCCTAATCTGTAACCTCCTCCAGCACCTACACCCCTCCCTATCTCTGTAGCCACGTCCAGCCCCTATACCCCTCCCTATCTCTGTAATTTCCTCCAGCCCCTATACCCCTTCATATCTCTGTAACCTCCTCCAGCCCCTACACCCCTCCCTAATCTGTAACCATCTCCAGCCCCTACACCCTCACTAATCTGTAACCTCCGCCAGCCCCAACACCCCTCACAAATCTGTAACCTCCTCCAGCCCCGACACCCCTTCCAATCTCTGTAACCTCCTCCAGCCTTTACACCACTCACTAATCTGTAACCTCCTCCAGCACCGACAGCCCTCCCTATCTCTGTAACCTCCTCCAGCACCGACACCCCATCCTATCTCTGTAACCTCCTCCAGGCCCTACACCCCTCCCTATCTCTGTAACCTCCTCCAGCCCCTCAAACCCTCCCTATCTCTGTAACCTCCTCCAGCCCCTCAAACCCTCCCTATCTCTCTAACCTCCTCCAGCCCGTACACCCGCACTAATCTGTAACCTCCTCCAGCCGCTACATCCTTTCCTAATCTGTAACCTCCTCCAGCCCCACACCCACCCTATCTCTGTAACCTCCTCCAGTCCCTCACACCCTATCTCTCTAACCTCCTTCAGCCCCTACACCCGCACTAATCTGTAACCTCCTCCAGCCCCTCACACCCTCCCTATCTCTGTAACCTCCTCCAGCACCTACACCCCTCACTAATCTGTAACCTCCACAAGCCCCTACACCCCTTCCTATCTCTGTAACCTCCTCCCGCCCCTACACCCCTCCCTAATCTGTAACCATCTCCAGCCCCTACACGCCTCCCTATCTCCGTAGCCTCCTCCAGCCACTACACCCCTCCCTATTTCTGTAACCTCCTGCAGCCCCTCAAACCTTCCCTATCTCTGTAACTTCCTCCAGACCCTACACCCCTCCCTAACTTGTAACTTCCTCCAGCTACTACACCCCTCCCTATCTCTGTAACCTCCTCCAGCCCCACACCCACCCTATCTCTGTAACCTCCTCCAGCCCCTCACACCCTCCCTATCTCTGTAACCTCCTCCAGCCCCTCACACCCTCCCTATCTCTGTAACTTCCTCGAGCCCCTACACCCCTCCCTAATCTGTAACCTCCTCCAGCCCCGACACCCCTTCCTATCTCTGTAACCTCCTCCAGTCCCTACACCCCTCACTAATCTGTAATCTCCTCCAGCACCGACACCCCACCCTATCTCCGTAACCTCCTCCAGGCCCTACACTCCTCCCTATCACTGTCACCTCCTCCAGCCCCTACACCTGTCACCTCCTCCAACCCCTACACCCCTCCCTATCTCAGTAGCCTCCCCCAGCCACTACACCCCTCCCTATCTCTGTAACCTCCTCCATCCCATGACACCCTCCCAATCACTGTAACCTCCTCCAGTCCCTCACACCCTATCACTGTAACCTCCTCCAGCCCCTACATCCCTCCCTAATCTGTAACCTCCTCCAGCCCCTACAACCCTCCCTATCTCTGTAACCTCCTCCAGCCCCTCACACCCTCCCTATCTCTGTAACCTCCTCCAGCCCCTCATACCCTCCCTATCTCTGTAACCTCCTCCAGCCCCTCACACCCTCCCTATCTCTGTAACCCCCTCCAGCACCTAAACCCCTCCTTAATCTGTAACCTCCTCCAGCCCCTACACCCCTCCCTAATCTGTAACCTCCTCCAGCCCCTACAACCCTCCCTTTCTCTGTAACCTCCTCCAGCCACTACACCCCTTCCCATCTCTGTCACCACCTCCAAGCCTTGCACCCCACCCTAATCTGTAACCTCCTTCAGTCCCTACACCCCTCACGATTTCTGTAACATCCTCCAGCCCCTACACCCATGCCTATCTCTATAACCTCCTCCAGCCCCTACAACCCTCCCTATCTCTGTAACCTCCTCCGGCCCCTACACCCCTCCCGATTTCTGTAACATCCTCCAGCCCCTACACCCCTCCATATCTCTGTAATCTCCTCCAGCCCCAAAAACCCTCCCTATCTCTGTAACCTCCTCCAGCCCCTAAACCCTCCCTATCTCTGTAACCTCCTCCAGCCCCTACACCCCTCCCTATCTCTGTAATCTCCTCCAGCCCCAACACCCCTCCCTATCTCTGTAACCTCCTCCAGCCCCTACACCCCTCCCAAGCTCTGTAACCTCCTCCAGCCCCTCAAACCCTCCCTATCTCTGTAACCTCCTCCATTCCCTCACACCCTATCTCTCTAACCTCCTCCAGCCCCTACACCCGCACTAATCTGTAACCTCCTCCAGCCCCACACCCACCCTATCTCTGTAACCTCCTCCAGCCCCTCACCACCCTCCCTATCTCTGTAACCTCCTTGAGCCCCTACACCCCTCACTAATCTGCAACCTCCTCAAGCCCCTACACCCCTTCCTATCTCTGTAACCTCCTCCAGCCGCTACACCCTCCCTAATCTGTAACCATCTCCAGCCCCGACACCCCTCACTAATCTGTAACCTCCTCCAGCCCCGACACCCCTTCCTATCTCTGTAACCTCCTCCAGCGCCGACACCCCTCACTAATCTGTAACCTCCTCCAGCCCCGACTCTCCTTCCTATCTCTGTAACCTCCTCCAGCACCGACACCCCACCCTATCTCTGTAACCTCCTCCAGGCCCTACACCCCTCCCTATCACTGTCATCTCCTCCAGCCCCTACACCTCTCTCTATCTCTGTCACCTCCTCCTGCCCCTACACCCCTCCCTATCTCTGTAGCCTCCCCCAGTCACTACACCCCTCACTATCTCTGTAACCACCTCCAGCACCTACAACTCTCCCTAATCTGTAACCTCCTCCAGCTCCTACACCCCTCCCTATCTCTGTAGCCACGTCCAGCCCCTATACCCCTCCCTATCTCTGTAATTTCCTCCAGCCCCTATACCCCTTCATATCTCTGTAACCTCCTCCAGCCCCTACACCCCTCCCTAATCTGTAACCATCTCCAGCCCCTACACCCCTCACTAATCTGTAACCTCCGCCAGCCCCAACACCCCTCACAAATCTGTAACCTCCTCCAGCACCGACAGCCCTCCCTATCTCTGTAACCTCCTCCAGCACCGACACCCCATCCTATCTCTGTAACCTCCTCCAGGCCCTACACCCCTCCCTAACCTGTAACCTCCTCCAGCCACTACACCCCTCCCTATCTCTGTCACCTCCTCCATTCCCTACACCCCTCTCTATCTGTCACCTCCTCCAGCCCCTAGTCCCCTCCCTATCTCTGTAACTTCCTCCAGCACCAACACCCCTCCCTATCTCTGTAACCTCCCCCAGTCCTTACTCCACTCCCTATCTCTGTAACCTCCTCCAGCCCGTACATCCCTCACTAATCTGTAACCATCTCCAGCCCCTACACCTCTCATTAATCTGTAACCTCCTCCAGCACCTACTTCCCTCCCTATCTCTGTAACCACCTCCAGCCCCTACACCCCTCCCTATCTCTGTAACCTCCTCCAGCCCCTCAAACCCTCCCTATCTCTCTAACCTCCTCCAGCCCGTACACCCGCACTAATCTGTAACCTCCTCCAGCCGCTACATCCTTTCCTAATCTGTAACCTCCTCCAGCCCCACACCCACCCTATCTCTGTAACCTCCTCCAGCCCCTCACACCCTCCCTATCTCTGTAACCTCCTACAGACCCTAGACCCCTCACTAATCTGTAACCTCCTCAAGCCCCTACACCCCTTCCTATCTCTGTAATCTCCTCCCGCCCCTACACCCCTCCCTATTTCTGTAACTTCCTCCAGCCCCGACACCACTCACTAATCTGTAACCTCCTCCAGCACCGACACCCCTCCCGATCTCTGTAACCTCCTCCAGCACCGACAGCCCACCCTTTCCCTGTAACCTCCTCCAGGCCCTACGCCCCTCCCTAACCTGTAACCTCCTCCAGTCCCTACACCCCTCCCTATCTCCGTAGCCTCCTCCAGCCACTACACCCCTCCCTATCTCCGTAGCCTCCTCCAGCCCCTATACCCCTCCCTATCTCTGTAACCTCCTCCAGCCCCTACACCCCTCCCTATCTCTGTAACCTCCTCCAGCCACTACACCCCTCCCTATCTCTGTAACCACCTCCAGCCCCTCCCTATCTCTGTAACCTCCTCCAGCAGCTACACCCCTCTGTGATCTCTGCGCTCCTCTGTCCAGCCTTTTGTCCATCCCCATTTTATTCGCTCTACCATTGATGGCTGTGCCTTCAGCTGTCTAGACCCCAAGCTCTGGAATTCCCTCCCTACCCCTCTATCTCTCTCTTTCCTCCTTTCCCTTCATAATCCTTAAACCCCAACTCCATGATCAAACTCAAATCATCTGCCCTGTGATCACCTTAATTGGCTCCATGTCAAATTTAGTTAATGTCCTGATGAAGTACCTTGGGTTCCTTTACACTCTGGGTGTTATGCAAATGTAAGTTGTTGTTTAAAGTGTCCATAACATGTTCTAATAAGCCCTCCCCATAGGTATTCCCTTCCTCTTATATTGCTTCATTTCCTGACACCAAATGCACCCAGGCTCCTGCCCCCTCACCACTTACCTGTGCTGCCCCCTCGCCACTTACCTGTGCTCCTGCCCCCTCGTCACTTACCTGTGCTGCCAGTTAGCCTCCCTGACCGCCCACTTATCCTTATAAAGAGACCAGAACAGTGTGTACCATTCCAAGCCCAAATTATCAACATTATCTACAAGGGGTTTTTTAATCAGCATCAACTGCTTGTGTAATTGAGCTTAATAAAAGATGTTTTTTCCTTTCAGTTATTCCATGGACCTTGTTTGTTGAGTGTTTCTCCTGTTATAACAGCCTGTTGCTTACTTAAAATGCAGCTTGAACACCTCAGCCTCAGGTTATTTCCTCACTCTGACCCTGGGGCTCTGTCCCAGGTAAGATCCATGTGGAGCTGCCCAGAATCTGCAGAGGGGAAGCTGGTCAATCTCCTCCTGTGAACTACCCGACTGCACAACACAGAGCGGAAACTGAGGAGCCAACTTTAATGGACACTTTTTAATTCAGTCTCAGGATGTCTGCATTGCTGACAAATCCAATATAAAAGCAAAATACTGTGGATGCTGCAAATCTGAAATAAAAACAGAAAATGCTGGAAAAACTCAGCAGGTCTAACAGCCTCTGTGGAGAGAGAAACAGAGTTAATCTTTTGAGTCTGTATGACTCTTCTGCAGAGCTGGGAGAAGAGTCATATGGACTCAAAACGTAAACTCTGCTTCTCTCTCCACAGAGGCTGTTAGACCTGCTGAGTTTTTCCAGCATTTTCTGTTTTTGTTTCAGTTATTCCCCAATCACTGGTTGCCGAGAAAATTCATCTTAGATTGGCAGAAAAATTCAGCTTAGATTGGCAGGAAAATTCAGCTTAGATTGGCAGGAAAATTCAGCTTAGATTGGCAGGAAAATTCAGCTTAGATTGGCAGGAAAATTCAGCTTAGATTGGCAGGAAAATTCAGCTTAGATTGGCAGGAAAATTCAGCTTAGATTGGCAGAAAAATTCAGCTTAGATTGGCAGGAAAATTCAGCTTAGATTGGCAGGAAAATTCAGCTTAGATTGGCAGGCCATATCTCTTGCTTGGATGACTGCAGAATCCCCAAACACATCCTTTATGGTTAACTGTCTCAGGTCAAACAACATCAAGGTGGTCACGACTGATGACACAAGAACACCCTTAAAAAAAGAACTGTACAAACTTCTGCATTGCAGAATCTTGGGAAAGCACCGGAGCCCCATGTGGAGGCTAGCACTGAAATTTGGTTCAGCGTGCTTTAAGGACCATCTACACCAAACTCGCAAAATTTGATGTGTCCAATGGAAGGCCAGAGGGGGTGCAGCTGCAAGAGTTCTCCCAATCACCAACAATGACATGAACTGGCAGTTCTGTGGGCGTCCATGCCGATCTCATCGGACTCTGTCATGAGAGGACCCACAGAAGACGATGAAATCGTTTACAGCTTTGACGCACTCAAATAGCAGGGAGTCTGCCCTGACTTCCCAAGGAGGCGGTGGTGAAGCCGCTGTCATGAGCCACTAACAGTTTGATACAACACCTTGCTGGGCAATTTCAGAGGCAACCACATTGCTGTGGGCCTGGAGTCACATGTAGGCCAGACCAGGTGGGGTCAGCAGGTTTCCTTCCCTAAAGGACATTAGTGAACCAGATGGGATTTTAAAGACAGTCCAACAGCCTTGTGGTCACTTTTACTGATCCTTAAACTAAATTCAAGTTCCAAATTAACCTGATAATCCAGGCAGTGAGCTCTGACCCGACCAGTCCAATAACAGAACTACTTCACTCCCACTGTCTGCCATTCCACATTCAACCAGTAGAGAGTGCTGCACCAAAAGAGGTGTTGAGTCAATCCCACATTTGAGTACAAAAACAGGAATGATGCTGAACTCTTCTTCCGCCGTCTTCGTCTCCGTGCTCACTTCTTTGGGCAGGAGTCCTCTCCCCGTTCAACGGATCCTTTTACCCACCTCCAATATTCTCCCTCCACCTGGACCCCTCCCTCTGGATTCTTACCTTCTCTTGATCTTTTCATTGAGAACTGTCGGTGTGACATTAGTCGTCTCAATTTCTCTGCTCCTCTCACCCATTCTAATCTGTCTCTCTCTGAACTCACTGCACTCCGTTCTCTCAGGTCCAACCCCAACATTGTCATCAAACCCGCTGACAAGGGTGGTGCTGTTGTTGTCTGGCGCACTGACCTCTACCTCGCAGAGGCTGAGCGTCAACTCGCAGACACTTCCTCCTACCTCTCCTTGGACCATGACCCCACCACTGAACATCAAGCCATTGTTTCCAGGACTGTCACTGACCTCATCTCCTCTGGAGATCTTCCTCCCACAGCTTCCAACTTGATAGTCGCCCAACCTCGGACGGCCCGCTTCTACCTCCTACCCAAAATCCACAAACAGGACTGTCCCGGCAGACCGATCGTGTCAGCCTGTTCCTGCCCCACGGAACTCATTTCTCGTTATCTTGACTCCCTTCTCTCTCCCCTTGTCCAGTCCCTTCCCACCTACATCCGTGATTCCTCTGACACCTTACGTCACATCAACAATTTCCAGTTCCCTGGCCCCAACCGCTTCCTCTTCACCATGGACGTCCAATCCCTCTACACCTCCATCCCCCACCGGGATGGTCTGAGGGCCCTTAGCTTCTTCCTCAAACAGAAGCCCGAACAATCCCCATCCACCACTACTCTCCTCCGTCTAGCTGAACTTGTTCTCACACTGAACAATTTCTCCTTTAACTCCTCTCACTTCCTCCAAATAAAAGGTGTGGCTATGAGTACCCGCATGGGCCCCAGCTATGCCTGTCTCTTTATGGGGTATGTGGAACATTCCTTGTTCCAGTCCTACTCCGGCCCCCTCCTACAACTCTTTCTCCGGTACATCGATGATTACTTCGGTGCTGCTTCATGCTCTTGTCGGGACCTGGAAAAATTTATTAATTTTGCTTCCAATCTCCACCCCTCCATCATTTTTACATGGTCCATCTCTGACACTTCCCTTCCCTTCCTTGACATCTCTGTCTCCATTTCTGGTGATAGACTGTCCACCAATATCCATTACCAGCCTACCAACTCCCACAGCTACTTCGACTACAGCTCCTCACACCCCGCTTCTTGTAAAGACTCCATCCCATTCTCTCAGTTCCTTCGCCTCTGTTCTGATGACGCTACCTTCAAAAACAGTTCCTCTGACATGTCCTCCTTCTTCCTTAACCGAGCTTTTCCACCCACGGTGGTTGACAGGGCCCTCAACCGTGTCCGGCCCATATCCCGCGCATCCGCCCTCACGCCTTCTCCTCCCTCGCTGAAACATGATAGGGACCCCCTTGTCCTCACTTATCACCCCACCAGCCTCCGCATTCAAAGGATCATCCTCCGCATTTCCGCCAACTCCAGCATGATGCCACCACCAAACACATCTTCCCTTCACCCCCCCTGGTGGCATTCCGTAGGGATCGTTCCCTCCAGGATACCCTGGTCCACTCCTCCATCACCCCCTACTCCTCAACCCCCACCTATGGCACCTCCCCATGCCCACGCAGAAGATGCAACACCTGCCCCTTCACTTCCTCTCTCCTCACCGTCCAAGGGCCCAAACACTCCTTTCAAGTGAAGCAGCATTTCACTTGCATTTCCCCTAACTTAGTCTACTGCATTCGTTGTTCCCAATGCGGTCTCCTCTACATTGGAGAGACCAAACGTAAACTGGGCGACCGTTTTACAGAACACCTGCGGTCTGTCCGCAAGAAAGACCCAAACCTCCCTGTCGCTTGCCATTTTAACACTCCACCCTGTTCTCTTGCCCACATGTCTGTCCTTGGCCTGCTGCATTGTTCCAGTGAAGCCCAACGCAAACTGGAGGAACAGCACCTCATCTTCCGACTAGGCACTTTACAGCCTTCCGGGCTGAATATTGAGTTCAACAATTTTAGATCTTAAACTCCCCCTCCCCCCATCCCCACCCCGTTTCTTCCCCCTCCCTTTTTTTTCCAATAATTTATATAGATTCTTCTTTTCCCACCTATTTCCATTATTTTTAAATCTAAAACTAATACTTTGTTAGTCTTTCCACCCCATCCCCACTAGAGCTGCACCTTGAGTGTCCTGTCTTCCATTCTTAATTAGCACTTTTCTTAGATAATATCACCACCTTCAACACCTCTTTGATCCTTTTGTCTGTGACATCTTTTGATTATCTGCTCATATCACTGCTTGCTTATCTCCACAATCATCCCACCCTCAACTTCTCTCTCCCCCCGCCCCCCCACCTTAGACCAGCTTATATTTCACCTCTCTCCTAAGTTTTTCCAGGAAATTCTGTTTTTGTTTTTGTATTTCCATTGGAGAAGCCTGACTTGTTCTCCTTGGAGCAAAGGAGTTCGACTGTGGAGGGCAGCGCACAGCCGGAAATCGTCACAAACACCAGCGACCGGCATCCGCCGGAAGTGCCCGGGGGAGGGTTGAGAGGGGACACGCCGGAAGTGCCCGGGGGGAGGGCTGAGCGTAGATACAAAGGAAGTGCCCGGGGGGGAGGGTTGAGCGGGGCACACCGGAAGTGCCCGGGGGGAGGGCTGAGCGGGGCACACCGGAAGTGCCCGGGGGGAGGGCTGAGCGTGGCACACCGGAAGAGCCCGGGGGGAGGGCTGAGCGGGGCATACCGGAAGTGCCCGGGGGGAGGGCTGAGCGGGGCACATCGGAAGTACCCGGGGGAGGGCTGAGCGGGGGCACACCGGAAGCCGCGGCCTCATGGTGATGGCGGCCAAGCGGCGGGCTGGCGGTGGGGCAGGAGCCGCCAAGCGGCGGCGGATGAGCCGGAGGGAGTCGGCGGGACCGGAGCCTGAAGCTCCCGGGGGCAGAGAGAACATCATCCCCGGCCCCGTGTCCAGGGTAAGCACCAGTTACATTGTTATAGCGCCTGTCACATCCTGAGTGAAATGGAATCCAGTGTATTTACACAGCAAGATCCCAGACAGTGAGGTGAGGTTGACCCAGATCGTCACCAATTCACATTGAGAGGGGATTTGATGGAGATTTTCAGAATCCCGAGGGGTCTGGACAGGGTCAATAGAGAGAAACTGTTCCCATTGGTGGAAGGATCTAGAACCAGAGGCACAGATTGAAGGTGATTAGTAAAAGAAGCAATGGAGACATGAGGAGAAACCCTTTCACACAGCGAGAGGTTAGGATCTGGAACGTAGGTCCTGAGAGTGTGAGGGAGGCCGGATTGTGCAGGGTTACGGGGAGAAGACAAGGGAGTGGCACTGGGTAAATGGCTCCTTCAGAGGGCCAGTGCAGACATGATGGGCCAAATGGGCCTCCTCCTGCCCCTGAACAATTCTACTGACCACAGAGGGCAGATGGGGCCTCAGTTTAACATCTCATCCAAATAACAGCACCTCCAACAGTGCAGCATTCCCTCAGTATTGACCCTCTAACAGTGTGGCGCTCACTCAGTGCTGACCCTGCTCCAAGAGTTCTCAATCTCCGCCTCAGTGAATAACGGAGGGCTGAGTTCAACAGATTTTTTAGATCTACAAGGGGGTCCAGGGTTGTGGGGGGGGCAGATAGGAAAGTGGAGTTAAGGCCACATTCAGGTCAACCATGATTTGTGGAACAGGCTTGAAGGGCTGAATGGCCACTTCCTGTTCCTATTTCTTCTGATTTTATGTTTTTGATGTGAGTTAGAATCTGGTTGAGAAAAACCATAACTGTTCCTGCCTTCAATTACCTTAACCACAGGGCAAATGGAAGAACAAGGAACGCGTTCTTATCTTCTCCTCTCGGGGGATTGATTACAGGGCACGCCATCTGATGCAGGACCTCCGCACACTGATGCCCCACTCGAAACCCGGTAACTGAAGGCATTTCTTCCTTTTAAATTACTGGGATAAGGACTCGCTTTGGGGGGATTTCAAATTGCAACTTTGACTGTTATTTTGGAAACATTTATCTGATGAATTGGACAGGAAGCTGAGTTTAGGGAGGGTTGTAAACGAGCTGGACTTACTTTTCAACATTAAGTTCAAGTTGTTGCTGGAGGGTTAGGGAGTGGTTTTGAGGGGTTTTTATTTGTTCATGGGTTTGATTTCAGGTGTGTTGTCACAGACGAATGACTATTGCTCAAACTATCAAACCCCTGACCAGCGCTTTTCTGACCTTCCTTTCTTTTTATTCATTCACGGGATGTGGGCTTCGCTGGCTGGGCCAGCATTTATTGCCCATCCCTAATTGCCCTTGAGAAGGTGGTGGTGAGCTGCCTTCTTGAACCGCTGCAGTCCATGTGGTGTATGTACACCCACAATGCTGTTAGGGAGGGAGTTCCAGGATTTTGACCCAGTGACAGTGAAGGAACGGAGATATATTTCCAAATCAGGATGGTGAGTGACTTGGAGGGGAACTTCCAGGTGGTGATGTTCCCATGTGTCTGCTGCCCTTGTCCTTCTAGATGGTAGTGGTCGTGGGTTTGGAAGGTGCTGTTGAAGGAGCCTTGGTGAATTCCTGCAGTGCATCTTGTAGATGGTAAACACTGCTGTCACTGTGCGTCGGTAGTGTAGAGAGTGAATGTGGTGCCAATCAAGCGGCTGCTTTGTCCTGGATGGTGTCAAGTTTCTTGAGTGTTGTGGGAGCTGCACTCACCCAGGCAAGTGGGGAGTATTCCATCACACTCCTGACTTGTGCCTTGTAGATGGTGGACAGGCCTTGGGGAGTCAGGAGGTGAGTTACTCGTCGCAGTATTCCCAGCCTCTGACCTGCTCTTGTAGCCACAGTATTTATATGGCTAGTCCAGTTCAGTTTCTGGTCAATGGTAACCCCCAGGCTGTTGATAGTGGGAGATTCAGTGATGGTAATGGCACTGAATGTCAGGAGGCAATGGTTAAATTCTCTCTTGTTGGAGGTGGTCAATGCCTGGCACTTGTGTGGTGAGAATGTTACTTGCCACTTGTCAGTCCAAGTCTGGATATTGTCCAGGTCTTGCTGCATTTGGACATGGACTGCTTCAGCATCTGAGGAGTCGGGAATGGTGCTGAACATTGTGGAATCATCAGCGAACATCCCCACTTCTGACCTTATGATGGAAGGAAGGTCATTGATGAAGCAGCTGAAGATGGTTGGGCCGAGGACACTACCCTGAGGAACTCCTGCAGTGATGTCCTGGAGCTGAGATGACTGACCTCCAACAACCACAACCATCTTCCTTTGCTAAAAGCAAAATACTGCGGATGCTGGAAATCTGAAACAAAAACAAAAATTGCTGGAAAAACTCAGCAGGTCTGACAGCATCTGTGGAGAGGAAGACAGAGTTAACATTTCGAGTCCGTTCTGATCAAAAGTCATATGGACTTGAAATGTTAACTGTATTCCTCCCCACAGATGCTGTCAGACCTACTGAGTTTTTCCAGAGTTTTTTGTTTTTGTTTGATCTTACTTTGTGCTAGGTATAACTCCAACTAGCAGAGAGTTTCCCCCCCTGATTCCCATTGACTCCAGTTTTGCTAGGGCTCCTTGATGCCACACTTGATCAAATGCTGCCTTGATGTCAATGGCAGTCACACTCACCTCACCTTGGGAGTTCAGCTCTTTTGTCCATGTTTGAACCAAGGCTGTAATGAGGTCAGGAGCTGAGTGGCCCTGGCGGAACCCAAACTGGGTGTCGGTGAGTAGGTTATTGCTAAGCAAGTGCTGCTTGATAGCACTGTTGATGATCCCTTCCATTACTTTCCTGATGATGGAGAGTAGACTGATGGGGCGGTAATTGTCCGGGTTGGGTATGTCCTGCTTTTTGTGTACAGGACATACCTGGGCAATTTTCCACATAGCCGGGTAGATGCCAGTGTTGTAGCTGTACTGGAACAGCTTGGCTAGAGGCGCGGCAAGTTCTGGAGCACAAGTCTTCAGTATTAATGCCGGAATGTTGTCAGGGCCCATAGCCTTTGCAGTATCCAGTGCCTTCAGCTGTTACTTGATATCACGTGGAGTGAATCAAATTGGCTGAAGACCGGTACCTGTGATGGTCGTTAGTAATCATGAAACCACTGGATTCACCATCTGGTTCACTAATGTCCTTTAGGGAGGAAATCTGCTGTCCTTACCTGGTTTGGCCTACATGTGACTCCAGACCCACAGCAATGTGGTTGATTCTTAAACACCCTCTGAAATGGCCGAGCCAGACAGTCAGTTGTATCAAACCGATACAGAAAAAATTGCAGCACTGTGGGTGTACCTACACCACATGGACTGCAGCGGTTCAAGAAGGCAGCTCACCACCACCTTCTCAAGGGCAACTAGGGATGGGCAATAAATGCTGGCCTAGCCAGCGAAGCGCAGGCCCCACTAAAGAATGAGAAAATACAGAGTTGTGTCTGTGGAAGAGCTTCTTGGGGGTGGGGTTTCCCCGGTTACGGTGGGGGGGATGGTTTCCCCGGTTATGGGGGGGGTGGTTTCCCCGGTTACGGGGGGGGGTGGTTTCCCCGGTTACGGTGGGGGGGATGGTTTCCCCGGTTACGGTGGGGGGGATGGTTTCCCCGGTTACGGTGGGGGGGGTGGTTTCCCCGGTTACGGTGGGGGGGATGGTTTCCCCGGTTACGGGGGGAGGGGTCTCCCCGGTTACGGAGGGCGTGGGGGGTCTCCCCGGTTACGTGGGGAGGGGTCTCCCCGGTTACGGAGGGGGTGGGCGGTCTCCCCGGTTACTGGGGGGGAGGGGTCTCCCTGGTTACGGAGGGGGTGGGCGGTCTCCCCGGTTACTGGGGGGGAGGGGTCTCCCTGGTTACTGGGGGGGAGGGGTCTCCCCGGTTACTGGGGGAGGGGTCTCCCCGGTTACTGGGGGGGGGCGGAGTCCCAGTGCTGAGCCACCTGGGGTCTCCAAGCCTTTTGTGGAACTAATGAAAGGTCTTTCCTCTAATTCCAGACACCAAAATGGATCGAAAGGACAAGCTGTTTGTTGTTAATGAGGTAAGTTGTGTGCTGGGAACTGCAATATGTGTGTGAATTACATGAAAGAGGCAGAATGCCTGGTCTTCGAATCCCCTGGATGAGCTGGAAGGCGCTGTTCCTGGGATACAGAGAGAGTGGGAGGAGCAGCATTGTGGTTGTTGATTGTGTAAAACTCAAACCCGTTTGCTGTGACACTGGGTCCACACCTTCAGGCTGCTGATAACTTCCTGGCCTTTCGCCAGCACTGAGCTGTCGCATACCTGTCCACAGGTGTGTCCCTACTCCCTGCGGTGAACTATAACCACAGGAGACCCAATAACCACAGGAGACACGGTGATCCCAGGAGGACAGTCTGTCCATGAGGGAGCAGATTGACCATACACACTGGCTCAGTGAATTGGGTCAGATCTCCTGACTCTGGGCAGATGTGCCCCAGCCAAAAAGGCAGTGATGAGACTGTCTATTGGGAACTGGTTTGTGAGCATTGAATCTGAGAACCTGCTATTGTTGATTCTTCCACAACAGATTTGTGAAATGAAGAACTGTAATAAATGTGTGTACTTTGAAGCCAAGAAGAAACAAGATCTGTACATGTGGTGAGTGAGAATCATCGTGTTATTCGAGTGATGGGATCAGGATCTGTGATGTGCTGAGTAAGCTGTGGGGAGGACACAAAGAGGCTGCAAAGAGATATGGACAAATTAAGTGAATGGGTAACAGGGTGGCAGATAGAGTAGAATATGGGCAAGTGGGAGGTGATTCACTTTGGTCAGAAGAATAGAAAAGCCGAATATTTTTGAAAGGTGAGAGACTGGGAAACATTTGCATTCAGAGGGACCTGGGTGTCCTTGTACATAAGTCACAAAAATAATATGCAGGTCCAACAAGCAATCAGGAAGCTAAATGGTTTGTTAGCTTTTTGTTATTCTTTCCTTGGATGTGGGAGTCACTGACTGGACCAGCATTTATTGCCCATCCCTAGTTGCATTCTCCATGGCAACGCCACTTGCCAACCAATCAGCACTCTCTTCACACTGGGTGTAAATTGTTGTTTCCCCCTTATATTGTTACTGCGAGTGTCCTGATGAGTGCAAGACGAAAAGCTTCAACATGTCTCTTTTTTCAGCAACACTCAAGTTCTCTACCACCAAACAGCTATCCCTAATTGCCCTTGAGAAGATGGTGGTGAGCTGCCTTCTTGAACCACTGCAGTCCAAGTGGTGTAGGTACACCCACAGTGCTGTTAGGGAGGAAGTTCCAGGTTTTTTACAAAGGGATTGGAGTATAAGAATAAAGTCTTACTACAATTATACGGGGCATTGGTGAGAGCACAGCTGGAATACCGTGCACGGTTTTGGCTCTTACCTAAGGAAGGATAGACTTGCCTCAGAGAGGGTACAGCAAAGGTTCACTAGATTGGTCCCTGGGATGAGGGGGTTATCCTTGGATGAGGGGCTGAGTAAATTGGGCCGATATTCTCTGGAGTTTAGAAGGATGAGAGGCAATCTCATTGAAACATATGAGACTCTGAAAGGGTTTGATAGAGTGGACACTGAGAGATTGTTTCCACTGGTCTGAGAGTCTAAAACCTGGGGGCACAGTCTCAGGATAAGGGGCTGATCAATTAGGATGGAAATGAGGGGAAATTACTTCACTCTAAACTCTGCAGTCCTGCCTCATCCGGTCGTGAATGGTGGTGGACAATTAAACAACTCACTGGAGGAGGAGGCTCCACAAATATCCCCATCCTCAATGGTGGAGGAGCCCAGCACATCAGTGTAAAAGATAAGGTTGAAGCATTCGCAACAATCTTCAGCCAGAAGTGCCGAGTGGATGATCCATCTCAGCCTCCTCTGGAGGTCCCCAGCATCACAGATGCCAGTCTTCAGCCAATTCAATTCACTCCACATGATAACAAGAAACGGCTGAAGGCACTGGATACTGCAAAGGGTATGGGCCCTGACAATATTCTGGCAATAGTACTGAAGACTTGTGCCCCAGAACTTGCCGCGCCCCTAGCCAAGCTGTTCCAGTACAGCTACAACACTGGCATCTACCCGGCTATGTGGAAAATTGCCCAGGTATGTCCTGTACACAAAAAGCAGGACAAATCCAACCCAGCCAATTACCGCCCCACCAGTCTACTATCCATCATCAGTAAAGTAATGGAAGGGGTCATCAACAGTGCTATCAAGCAGCACTTGCTTAGCAATAACCTGCTCACTGACGCCCAGTTTGGGTTCTGCCAGGGCCACTCAGCTCCTGACCTCATTACAGCCTTAGTTCAAACATGGACAAAAGAGCTGAACTCCCGAGGTGAGGTGAGAGTGACTGCCCTTGACATCAAGGCAACATTTGACCGAGTGTGGCATCCAGGAGCCCTAGCAAAACTAGAGTCAATGGGAATCAGGGGGAAAACTCTCTGCTGGTTGGAGTCATACCGAGCACAAAGGAAGACGGTTGTGGTTGTTGGAGGTCAGTCATTTCAGCTCCAGGACATCACTGCAGGAGTTCCTCAAGGTAGTGTCCTCGGCCCAACCATCTTCACCTGCTTCACCAATGACCTTGATTCCATCATAAGGTCAGAAGTGGGGATGTTCGCTGATGATTCCACAATGTTCAGCACCATTAGCGACGACTCAGATACTGAAGCAGTCCATGTCCAAATGCAGCAAGACCTGGACAATATCCAGGCTTGGGCTGACAAGTAGCAACTAACGTTCACACCACACAAGTGCCAGGCAATGACCATCTCCAACAAGAGTGAATCCAACCATCGCCCCTTGATGTTTAATAGCATTATCGTTACTGAATGCCCCACTATTAACATCCTGGGGGTTACCATTGACCTGAAACTGAACTGGACTAGCCATATAAATACTGTGGCTACAAGAGCAGGTCAGAGGCTAGGAATCCTGCAGCAAGTATCTCACCTCCTGACTCCTCAAAGCCTGTCCACCATCTACAAGGCACAAGTCAGGAGTGTGATGGAATACTCCCCACTTGCCTGGATGAGTGCAGCTCCCACAACACTCAAGAAGCTTGACACCATCCAGGACAAAGCAGCCGCTTGATTGGCACCACATCCACAAACATTCACTCCCTCCACCACCGATGCACAGTAGCAGCAGTGTGTACCATCTACAAGATGCACTGCAGGAATTCACCAAGGCTCCTTAGACAGCACCTTCCAAACCCACGACCGCTACCATCTAGAAGGACAAGGGCAGCAGATAGATGGGAACACCACCACCTGGAAGTTCCCCTCCAAGTCACTCACCACCCTGACTTGGAAATATATCGCCGTTCCTTCACTGTCACTGGGTCAAAATCCTGGAACTCCCTTCCTAACAGCACTGTGGGTGTACCTACACCACATGGACTGCAGCGGTTCAAGAAGGCAGCTCACCACCACCTTCTCAAGGGCAATTAGGGATGGGCAATAAATGCTGGCTCAGCCAGTGAAGCCCACATCCCGAGAATGAATAAAGGAAATGGTCAATTCCTGCTCTTATTCCTTATGTTGAAAGCTGGGTTTGGGGGAGGGTTAAACCTGGTTCACGGGGCTAAGCCAACCCTACCTGTTACCCTCCACATAAACCACAGTCAGGGCTTTTGGGAGAGTGTGGGGGCAGAGTTGGGGTGGGGGGGAGAGGGGGAGTAAGAGGAGGTAGAGTTGAGTGGAGGGGGTGGGGATTGAGGGGAGGAGGCGGAGTTGTTGTGGGGTGGGGTACAGGGCCTATGTAGACACGTTGTGTCGAGTCTGTACCTGTTCGGTTTGGGCAGTTTTTGATCTGAATGAAACAGCAGCTTCGAAATGATGCAAACGTTTTCTGTGTGTTTCAGGATCTCAAATGTACCACATGGACCATCTGCCAAATTTTTAATACAAAACAGTAAGTTTGCTGTTGTCTCTGGTTAGTGGGTTTAAAGTGTTTAAATGTTTCACTGCCCTGGGGAGGGATACTCAGGCTGCGGGCTGATATCTCAGGGTTAGTGACTATATTCCCAAGCTGCGTATGGCACTAACTCTGGCCCCAGGTACATCTCTCTTCAATGACAGGAGTCGGCAACCTTTGTCCCACATTGATGGAAGGGAATGTGACTTAGAGCTGAATTGTTGGTGGCTACAGATTTTCATCCCAAATTCCCACTGTGTGTGTGTGTGTTTGGAGGTGTCGACACTCCTCAGTGTGTGTGTGTGTGTTTGGAGGTGTCGTCACCCCTCAGTGTGTGTGTGTGTGTTTGGAGGTGTCGTCACTCCTCAGTGTGTGAGTGTTTGGAGGTGTCGTCACTCCTCAGTGTGTGTGTGTGTTTGGCGGTGTCGACACTCCTCTGTGTGTGTGTGTGTGTGTTTGGAGGTGTCGTCACTCCTCAGTGTGTGAGTGTTTGGAGGTGTCGTCACTCCTCAGTGTGTGTGTGTTTGGAGGTGTCGTCACTCCTCAGTGTGTGTGTGTTTGGAGGTGTCGACACTCCTCAGTGTGTGTGTTTGGCGGTGTCGTCACTCCTCGGTGTGTGTGTGTTTGGCGGTGTCGACACTCCTCAGTGTGTGTGTGTTTGGAGGTGTCGACAGCTCCTTTTCATTTGAGGTGATTGAGGTCAGTGAGGAAATGAGTTGCCTCAATGTGAGGGAGGGTGCTGATTGAGTCCAGAGGAGTTTGTTCAGGATAACTGTCTCAGGAAATGTATCACTAACCAGAGAATACAGATATCATTAGTAAAAAGGTCAGGGTGGATGAGGAGGATTTTATGATCCTGTTTGTTGTAATCCTGAATGTGTTTCCTTCAATGGTGCGGACGCAGAATGAATGAGGACATTTTAAAAAATACTTTACCCGCTGGTCTGTCGGGAAAGAGGAGGGCAGTGCAATTAATTGGAAAGCTCTTTCAAAGTGCTAGCACAGGCATGATGGCCTGAATGGCCTCCTCCCACCCTGTGATCGTGTTAGTACAGTCACCAGTCACAACAGGAGTTGATATCCTGAGTTGAGGCAGATCTCACTGTGACCCCTGGAGCCTGGGATTCTGGCTGGTATCCAGTCTCAGTGATTCCCCTCGTCTGGGTGTCAGAGTTACCATGTCCGATGGTGCATTGACTCCCTGCTGAAGACAGCTTTGAATCTCCTGTGATGATCACAGGCTCAGAGTACAATGAACATATGTGACCTGTGGCTCCTTAACATGTCTCTTTTCTGTCTCTCTCTCTCTCTCTCTCTCTCTCTCTCTCTCACTCTCTGTCCCACGTTCACTCTCTCTCCCTTCTTGCGCTCTCCCCCTGTGTATTCGCTGGCGCACTCTCTCCCTCACCTACATCCCCTGGGCTATCCTTATGCTCTCCCTGGTCTCCTATCCCACTGCCCTCTCCCTCCTGCTCTCCCTTTTGCTCACCCCCTCTCCCCTCCCACACCCCATTCTCCCCAATGTCCTCTCTCTTTCCCCCCTCCTCCCCTTGCTCTCTCTCCCTTGGTTTTTCTTGTAGTTCACACCCTGGATGAGTTGAAGATGACTGGAAACTGTTTGAAAGGTTCGAGGCCGCTGCTGTCCTTTGACCCGGTGAGGAAGCTGCTATTCTTCAATCTTTGTCATATTTCTCCTGGAGGCTGCATGTTTAACAGTTGTTTTCTCTTTCTCTTCTCAATAGACATTTGATAAAGAACCTCATTACAGTGTCCTCAAGGAACTCTTTATCCAGGTGAGTTTGTGTTTACCCTGTCTCTGATCTCGAGCACACGGAGGGAATTAGGGAGACACAGTCTGACCAACCCCTTTCCCCCGATAACACAGACCTACAGCACCTGCTCCAGCCAGTTTGTGCCCCTTGCTCAGCTCGCTCTGCCAGTGCGCTGCTCCAGCTCACTCTGCCAGTGCGCTGCTCCAGCTCGCTCTGCCAGTGCGCTGCTCCAGCTCGCTCTGCCAGTGCGCTGCTCCAGCTCGCTCTGCCAGTGCGCTGCTCCAGCTCGCTCTGCCAGTGCGCTGCTCCAGCTCGCTCTGCCAGTGCGCTGCTCCAGCTCGCTCTGCCAGTGCGCTGCTCCAGCTCGCTCTGCCAGTGCGCTGCTCCAGCTCGCTCTGCCAGTGCGCTGCTCCAGCTCGCTCTGCCAGTGCGCTGCTCCAGCTCGCTCTGCCAGTGCGCTGCTCCAACTCGCTCTGCCAGCGCGCTGCTCCAACTCGCTCTGCCAGCGCGCTGCCCCAGCTCGCTCTGCCAGTTCGCTAATCCAGCTCGCTCTGCCAGTTCGCTGCTCCAGCTCGCTCTGCCAGTGCGTTGCTCCAGCTCGCTCTGCCAGTGCGCTGCTCCAGCTCGCTCTGCCAGTGCGCTGCTCCAGCTCGCTCTGCCAGTGCGCTGCTCCAGCTCGCCCTGCCAGTGCGCTGCCCCAGCTCGCTCTGCCAGTGCGCTACTCCAGCTCGCTCTGCCAGTGCGCTGCTCCAGCTCGCTCTGCCAGTTCGCTGCTCCAGCTCGCTCTGCCAGTGCGCTGCTCCAGCTCGCTCTGCCAGTGCGCTGCTCCAGCTCGCTCTGCCAGTGCGCTGCTCCAGCTCGCTCTGCCAGTGCGCTGCCCCAGCTTGCTCTGCCCGTGCGCTGCCCCAGCTCGCTCTGCCCGTGCGCTGCCCCAGCTCGCTCTGCCCGTGCGCTGCCCCAGCTCGCTCTGCCAGTGCGCTGCCCCAGCTCGCTCTGCCAGTGCGCTGCTCCAGCTCGCTCTGCCAGTGCGCTGCCCCAGCTCGCTCTGCCAGTGCGCTGCTCCAGCTCGCTCGGGAAGGGAGATCTTACAGTGTCTAGGAGTGAAAGAAACACCCAAATCCTGAGAGAGAATTCTGACCTCTTCCTTCCAAACTGCTTCTTGACAGAAGTGCAAGTCACTCTTGCCATCTGCGAAAGTTGGGCCCAACCTTTTGCACCTGGAATTCAGGGTCACTGTTTAAAAATAAGAGGTCACTCGTTTAAGTTGGGGATGAGATTTTTTTTCTCTGAGTGTTTTGAATCTTTGGAACTCTCTCCCTGAAAAGCCGGTAGAAGGAGAGTCTTTGAATATTTTTAAGGCAGAAGTGGATAGGTTCTTGATTAACAAGGGGGTGAAAGGTTATCGGGGGGAGGTTACATTCAGAACATCCGAAACCTTATTGAATGGCGGAGCAGACTCGAATGGCTGAGTGGCCGACTCCTGCTCCCAGTTCATATGATCTGTAATCAGTGTACACTGTTACAGTCACACATCGATCTGTAATCAGTGTACACTGTTACAGTCACACATCGATCTGTAATCAGTGTACACTGTTACAGGCACACATCGATCTGTAATCAGTGTACACTGTTACAGTCACACATCGATCTGTAATCAGTGTACACTGTTACAGTCACACATCGATCTGTAATCAGTGTACACTGTTACAGTCACACATCGATCTGTAATCAGTGTACACTGTTACAGTCACACATCGATCTGTAATCAGTGTACACTGTTACAGTCACACATCGATCTGTAATCAGTGTACACTGTTACAGTCACACATCGATCTGTAATCAGTGTACACTGTTACAGTCACACATCGATCTGTAATCAGTGTACACTGTTACAGTCACACATCGATCTGTAATCAGTGTACACTGTTACAGTCACACATCGATCTGTAATCAGTGTACACTGTTACAGGCACACATCGATCTGTAATCAGTGTACACTGTTACAGTCACACATCGATCTGTAATCAGTGTACACTGTTACAGTCACACATCGATCTGTAATCAGTGTACACTGTTACAGTCACACATCGATCTGTAATCAGTGTACACTGTTACAGTCACACATCGATCTGTAATCAGTGTACACTGTTACAGTCACACATCGATCTGTAATCAGTGTACACTGTTACAGTCACACATCGATCTGTAATCAGTGTACACTGTTACAGTCACACATCGATCTGTAATCAGTGTACACTGTTACAGTCACACATCGATCTGTAATCAGTGTACACTGTTAGTCACACATCGATCTAATCAGTGTACACTGTTACAGTCACACATCGATCTAATCAGTGTACACTGTTACAGTCACACATCGATCCAATCAGTGTACACTGTTACAGTCACGCATCGATCCAATCAGTGTACACTGTTACAGTCACACATCGATCTAATCA
This sequence comes from Cetorhinus maximus, assembly GCF_964194155.1. Classification (NCBI taxonomy): domain Eukaryota; kingdom Metazoa; phylum Chordata; class Chondrichthyes; order Lamniformes; family Cetorhinidae; genus Cetorhinus; species Cetorhinus maximus. The sequence continues at coordinate 27,834 of NW_027596740.1, read as the reverse complement.
GTGTACACTGTTACAGTCACACATCGATCTAATCAGTGTGCACTGTTACAGTCACACATCGATCTAATCAGTGTACTGTTACAGTCACACATCGATCTAATCAGTGTACTGTTACAGTCACACATCGATCTACTCAGTGTACACTGTTACAGTCACACATCGATCTAATCAGTGTACACTGTTACAGTCACACATCGATCTAATCAGTGTACACTGTTACAGTCACACATCAATCTGTAATCAGTGTACACTGTTACAGTCACACATCGATCTGTAATCAGTGTACACTGTTACAGTCACACATCGATCTGTAATCAGTGTACACTGTTACAGTCACACATCGATCTGTAATCAGTGTACACTGTTACAGGCACACATCGATCTGTAATCAGTGTACACTGTTACAGTCACACATCGATCTGTAATCAGTGTACACTGTTACAGTCACACATCGATCTGTAATCAGTGTACGCTGTTACAGTCACACATCGATCTGTAATCAGTGTACGCTGTTACAGTCACACATCGATCTGTAATCAGTGTACACTGTTACAGTCACACATCGATCTGTAATCAGTGTACACTGTTACAGTCACACATCGATCTGTAATCAGTGTACACTGTTACAGTCACACATCGATCTAATCAGTGTACACTTACAGTCACACATCGATCTAATCAGTGTACACTGTTACAGTCACACATCGATCTGTAATCAGTGTACACTGTTACAGTCACACATCGATCTGTAATCAGTGTACACCGTTACAATCACACATCGATCTGTAATCAGTGTACACTGTTACAGTAACACATCGATCTGTAATCAGTGTAAACTGTTACAGTCACACATCAATCTAATCAGTGTACACTGTTACAGTCACACATCAATCTGTAATCAGTGTACACTGTTAGTCACACATCGATCTAATCAGTGTACACTGTTACAGTCACACATCGATCTAATCAGTGTACACTGTTACAGTCACACATCGATCCAATCAGTGTACACTGTTACAGTCACACATCGATCCAATCAGTGTACACTGTTACAGTCACACATCGATCTAATCAGTGTGCACTGTTACAGTCACACATCGATCTAATCAGTGTACTGTTGCAGTCACACATCGATCTAATCAGTGTACACTGTTACAGTCACACATTGATCTGTAATCAGTGTACACTGTTACAGTCACACATCGATCTAATCACTGTACACTGTTACAGTCACACATCGATCTGTAATCAGTGTACACTGTTACAATCACACATCAATCTGTAATCAGTGTACACTGTTACAGTCACACATCGATCTAATCAGTGTACACTGTTACAGTCACACATCGATCTAATCAGTGTACACTGTTACAGTCACACATCGATCTGTAATCAGTGTACACTGTTACAGTCACACATCGATCTAATCAGTGTACACTGTTACAGTCACACATCGATCTAATCAGTGTACACTGTTACAGTCACACATCGATCTGTAATCAGTGTACACTGTTACAGTCACACATTGATCTAATCAGTGTACACTGTTACAGTCACACATCGATCTAATCAGTGTACACTGTTACAGTCACACATCGATCTGTAATCAGTGTACACTGTTACAGTCACACATCGATCTGTAATCAGTGTACACTGTTACAGTCACACATCAATCTGTAATCAGTGTACACTGTTACAGTCACACATCAATCTGTAATCAGTGTACACTGTTACCATAGAACACTACAGCACAGAAAACAGGCCCTTTGCCCCTTCTAGTCTGTGCCGAAATATTATTCCGCTAGTCCCATTGACCTGCACCTAGTCCATAACCCTCCAGACCTCTCCCATCCATGTATCTATCTAATTTATTCTTAAAACTTAAGAGTGAGCCCGCATTTACCACGTCAGATGGTAGCTCGTTCCACACTCTCACCACTCTCTGAGTGAAGAAGTTCCCCCTAATGTTCCCCCTAAACCTTTCCCCTTTCACCCTAAAGCCATGTCCTCTCGTGTTTATTTCTCCTAATCTAAGTGGAAAGAGCCTACTCGCATTTACTCTGTCTATACCCCTCATAATTTTGTAAACTTCTACCAAATCTCCCCTCATTCTTCTACGCTCCAAGGAATAAAGTCCTAACCTGTTTAATCTTTCCCTGTAACTCAACTCCTTAAGACCCGGCAACATCCTAGTAAATCTTCTCTGCACTCTCTCAATCTTACTGATATCCTTCCTGTAATTAGGTGACCAGAACTGCACACAATACTCCAAAGTTGGCCTCACCAATGTCTTATACAACCTCACCATAACATCCCAATTCCTATGCTCAATACTTTGATTTATGAAGGCCAGTATGCCAAAAGCTTTCTTTACAACCCTGTCTACCTGTGACGCCACTTTCAAGGAATTATGTATCTGAACTCCCAGATCCCTTTGTTCCTCCACACTCCTCAGTGCCCTACCATTTACTGTGTATGTCCTACCTTGGTTTGTCCTTCCAAAATGCAACACCTCACAGTTTTCCGCATTAAATTCCATCTGCCATTTTCTGGCCCATTTTTCCAGTTGGTCCAGATCTCTCTGCAAGCTTTGAAAGCCTTCCTCGCTGTCCACAACGCCTCCAATCTTAGTGTCATCAGCAAACTTGCTGATCCAATTCACCGCATTATCATCCAAATCATTGATATAGACAACAAACAACAATGGTCCCAGTACAGATCCCTGAGTCACAGACTTCCAGTCTGAGAAGCAATCATTCACTACCACTCTCTGTCTTCTCCCACACAGCCAATTTCGAATCCAGTTTACAACCTCTCCATGGATACCAAGTGTCTGAACCTTCTGAACTAACCTCCCATGTGGGACCTTGTCAAAGGCCTTACTAAAGTCCATATAGACAACATCCACAGCCTTTCCTTCATCTACTTTCTTGGTAACCTCCTCGAAAAACTCTACAAGGTTCGTTAAACACGACCTACCACGCACAAAGCCATGCTGACAATCCTTAATCAGCCCTTGGCTGTCCAAATAATTATATATCCGATCTCTCAGAACACCTTCCAATAATTTACCTACTACTGACGTCAGGCTCACTGGCCTGTAATTACCTGGTTTACTTTTGGAGCCTTTTTTAAACAACGGAACAACATGAGCTACCCTCCAATCCTCCGGCACCTCACCCGTGGCTCAGGACATTTTAAATATTTCTGCCAGGGCCCCTGCAATTTCTACACTAGTCTCCCTCAAGGTCCGAGGGAATATCATGTCAGGCCCGGGGGATTTATCTACCTTTATTCGCTGTAAGGCAGCAAGCACCTCCTCCTCTTTAATCTCTATATGTTCCATGAAACTACTGCTTGTTTCCCTTCCTTCCTTATACACTATGCCAGTTTCCTGAGTAAATACTGTTGCAAAAAAACTGTTTAAGATCTCCCCCATCTCGTGAGGCTCCACACATAGATGACCACTCTGATCTTCAAGGGGACCAATTGTGTCCCTTACTATCCTTTTTACTCTTAATATACTTGTAGAAACTCTTCAGGTTTACCTTCACATTATCTGCCAAAGCAACCTCATGTCTTCTTTTTGCCTTCCTGATTTCCTTTTTTAGTATTTTCTTACATTTTCTATACTCTACAAGTACCTCATTTGCTTCTTGTTGCCTATACCTGCTATATACCTCTCTCTTTTTCTTAACCAGATCATCAATACAGTCACACATCAATCTGTAATCAGTGTACACTGTTACAGTCACACATCGATCTGTAATCAGTGTACACTGTTACAGTCACACATCGATCTGTAATCAGTGTACACTGTTACAGTCACACATCGATCTATAATCAATGTACACTGTTACAGTCACACATCAATCTGTAATCAGTGTACACTGTTACTGTCTCAGATCGATCTGTAATCAGTGTACACTTAGTCACACATCGATCTGTAATCAGTGTACACTGTTACAGTCACACATCGATCTGTAATCAGTGTACACTGTTACAGTCACACATCGATCTGTAATCAGTGTACACTGTTACAGTCACACATTGATCTATAATCAGTGTACACTGTTACAGTCACACATCGATCTATAATCAATGTACACTGTTGCAGTCACACATCAATCTGTAATCAGTGTCTGCTGTTGTTGCCCAACCCTTGTTGCCCTTGAGAAGGTGGTGGTGAGCTGCCTTCTTGAACCGCTGCAGTCCATGTGGTGTAGGTACACCCACAGTGCTGTTAGGGAGGGAGCTCCAGGATTTTGACCCAGTGACAGGGAAGGAACGGCGATATATTTCCTCATTGTATATCTATTTCTAGACCACTAGATTTTTTTTTTCGGGGAGAAGACTCAGCTGTACAAAGCCCTGTTAGACCCACACCTGGAGTTACTGGGAGCAGCTCTGGGCCCCACACTTTAGGAAGGAGATATTGATCTTTGGGACAGTGCAGCGTAGATTTACCAGAATGGTGGGACTCCAAGGGCTACATTACTAGGAGAGATTACACAAACTCAGGCTGTATTCTCCGGAATTTAGACTGAGGGGTAATATTATTGAAGCTTTCAAAATATCAAGGGGAACTGATAGGGTCGAAGGGGAGAAACTATTCCCACTGTTTGGGGAGTCTGGAACTAGGGGGCAGAGTTTAAAAATGAGAGCCAGAGTTTTCAGGAGTGAAATTAGGAAACACTTCCACACACAAAGGGTGGGAGAAGTTTGGAACTCTAAAGGTATTAAGGGAAATGGGACAAAGGAGGGTATAAGGAGTTAGGTCACAGATCAGCCGTGATCTCATTGAATGGGAGAACAGGCTCGAGGGGCTAAATGGCCTCCTGCTGTTCCTAAGTCAGGATGGTGAGTGACTTGGAGGGGAACTTCCAGGTGGTGGTGTTCCCATCTATCTGCTGCCCTTGGTCCTTCTAGATGGTAGTGGTTGTGGGTTTGGAAGGTGCTGTGGAAGAAGCCTTGGCAAAGAACACAATACAGGAGAGGTAGAGTTTGTCAAACTGTTTCAGTGTGATACCCAAAGGACCGTGTGTTACTGTTCCCCTGTCCAGTCTGGTTTGGTATAACCCTTTCTCTTGCAGATCTTTTCAACGCCTCACTACCACCCGAAGAGTCAGCCCTTTGTTGATCACATCTTCACATTCACCATCACCGACAACAGGATCTGGTTCAGGAACTATCAGGTCAGTTCGAAGCTGTTTTTGAAATCCTGTAAGCCTGCAGTTATGAAGGCAGGAGGAGGCTTCACCTCACTGCAGTTTGGTGTGAGCTGGGGGGTTGTTGAACCTTGTCCCAGGTAGAGGGGCTGTGGGGGAGTCACTCTGGCAGTCTCTCCCAGGATATTTTGAGTAATTGAATCATCAAAGACCTGGGTTCAGCCTCACTGCTGGCTAGTCTTGTGACAGGGAGGCGCAGGATGATAACACCTCCTCCCTGCCTATTGGGGCACTGCTTCCACACTGGGGCTGTTTGTAGGGGGTGGTAGACAGTGATTGGAATGAGATGCTTGCGGTTCACAATTGGGCTGGTGTATGGACCTTTTGAGGAGGGGTTGAGTCGGTTGGGCCTGTACTCACTGGAGTTTAGAAGAATGAGAGGCGACCTTGAAAAATATAAGATTCTTGGGGGGTTTGACAGGGTAGATGCTGAGAGGTTGTTTCCCATGTGGGAGAGTCTGGGACCAGAGGCCATAATCTCAGAGTAAGGGGGCGCCCATTTAAGACAGAGATGAGGAGGAATTTCTTCTCTCAGAGGCTAGTCAATCTGTAGAATTCTTTACCGCAAAGGGCTGTAGAGGCTGGGTCATTAAGTCTATTCAAGGCTGAGATAGAAAGATTTTTAATCAGTAAGGGGATCAAGGGCTCTGGGGAAAAGGCAGGAAAGTGGAGTTGAGGATTATCAGATCAGCCATGGGCAGCAAATGCTGGTCTAGCCAGTAAATGCTGGTCTAGTCAGTAAATGCTGGTCTAGCCAGTAAATGCTGGTCTAGCCAGTAAATGCTGGTCTAGTCAGTAAATGCTGGTCTAGTCAGTAAATGCTGGTCTGGCTAGTAAATGCTGGTCTAGCCAGTAAATGCTGGTCTAGTCAGTAAATGCTGGTCTGGCTAGTAAATGCTGGTCTAGCCAGTAAATGCTGGTCTAGTCAGTAAATGCTGGTCTGGCCAGTAAATGCTGGTCTAGCCAGTAAATGCTGGTCTAGTCAGTAAATGCTGGTCTAGCCAGTAAATGCTGGTCTAGCCAGTAAATGCTGGTCTGGCTAGTAAATGCTGGTCTAGCCAGTAAATGCTGGTCTAGCCAGTAAATGCTGGTCTAGCCAGTAAATGCTGGTCTAGCCAGTAAATGCTGGTCTGGCTAGTAAATGCTGGTCTAGCCAGTAAATGCTGGTCTAGCCAGTAAATGCTGGTCTAGCCAGTAAATGCTGGTCTAGCCAGTAAATGCTGGTCTAGCCAGTAAATGCTGGTCTGGCTAGTAAATGCTGGTCTAGCCAGTAAATGCTGGTCTAGCCAGTAAATGCTGGTCTAGCCAGTAAATGCTGGTCTAGCCAGTAAATGCTGGTCTAGCCAGTAAATGCTGGTCTAGCCAGTAAATGCTGGTCTAGCCAGTAAATGCTGGTCTAGCCAGTAAATGCTGGTCTAGCCAGTAAATGCTGGTCTAGCCAGCGACACCCACATCCCGTGAAAGAATAAAAAAAGATCGCCCAAGTCTTCTAACCTGGACAATACAAACCTAGTCTCGGCAAAATACTGCTGATGCTGGAAACCTGAAATAAAAACAGAAAATGCTGGGAATACTCAGGTAAGGCAGCAGCAGTGGAGAGAGAAACAGAGTTAACCTTTCAGGTTAATGACTCTGCATCCTCAGAATGTAACCCTTTACCCCCAGTATCATTCTGTTGTGTCCACTCCCCAGCATGGGCCCAGACTTCAGGCTTTATCTCAGCTCATGCTTTTATCACTGTCGAGTTTTACAGAATCCTTACAGTGCAGAAGGAGGCCACTTGGCCCATCCTGCCTGCTCCGTCTCTCCGAATGAACAACTCACCTAGTGTCAGCCCCCCAGCCTTCTCCCTGTAACCCTGCACCACCTTCCTTTTCAAGTAACAGTCCAATTCCCTTTGAACTACCTCCCTTTTTAATCAGCTTCTCTGACTTGATTTCCTTTTGTCTCTTACAGATTATCGAAGAGGATGGAGCTCTGGTTGAAATTGGACCACGTTTTGTTCTAAACCTTATTAAGATTTTCCAGGGCAGTTTCGGGGGTCCGACACTCTATGAAAATCCCACCTATCGGTCTCCAAACATGGTAAGAGGGACCTCCCAACCCACTACAGGGAGAAATGTCTGACTCAGCCCAACTAAAACAAGCAAGGCTGCAGGGGAACTCTGAATCCTAGGAAATAGGAGCAGGAGTAGGCCATTCGGCCCATCAATCCTGCTGTTCCATCCTTCCTGCATCTACCGTCTTGAGCCCTGTAAGAATTTTGTAAGTTTCAATGAGGTCACCGCTCATTCTTTGAAATTCTAGAGAATACAGGCCCAGTCTCCTCAATCTCTCCTCATACGACAATCCCTCCATCCCAGGAATCAGTCTGGTGAACCTCTGCTCCACTTCCTCTCTGGTAACCGTATCTTTCCTAAGTTAAAGAGACCAAAACTGTACATAATACTCCAGGTGCAGTCTCACCAAGGCTCTGTACAATTGCAGCAAGACATCTTTACTCCTGCACTCAAATCCCCTCGTGATGAAGGCCAACACACCATTTACCTTCCTAATTGCTTGCTGTACCTGTGTGTTAGCTTTCAGTGACTCATGAACAAGGACACCCAGGTCCTTTTGGACACCAACACTTCCCAACCTCTCACCATTTAAGAAATACTCTGCCTTTCTGTTTTTTCTACCAAAGTGGATAACTTCACACTTATTCACGTTGTATTCCATCTGCCATGTTCTTGCCCATTCACTTAGCCTGTCCAAATCCTCTCAAAGCTCACATTTCTATAGAGCAACCAGCATCACAGAGCCCAGACAACCAGAGCATTTCCTATCCTAATTTACTCACTGCAAGGTCCCACAAACTGCAGTGAGTTAATACCAACTTCGTGATGTTGGTTAAGGGGTAGATGATAGCCAGAGAACAGGAAGAATCCCGCTGCCCTTCGAATAGTGCCATGGGATCCTTTACATCCACCTAAGAGGCAGACAAGGCCTGGGTGTGCCTCAACTTAAAGACAACACCGCCAATAATGCAGCACTCCCTCGGTACCAAACCTCCAACAGTGCAGCACCTGCTCAGTACTGACCCTCTGACAGTGCAGCACCCCCTCAGTACTGACCCTCTGACAGTGCAGCACTCCCTCAGTACTGACCCTCCGACAGTGCAGCACTCCCTCAGTACTGACCCTCCGACAGTGCAGCGCTCCCTCAGTACTGACCCTCCGACAGTGCAGCGCTCCCTCAGTACTGACCCTCCGACAGTGCAGCGCTCCCTCAGTACTGACCCTCCGACAGCGCAGCACTCCCTCAGTACTGACCCTCCGACAGTGCAGCACTCCCTCAGTACTGACCCTCCGACAGTGCAGCACTCCCTCAGCACTGACCCTCCGACAGTGCAGCACTCCCTCAGTACTGACCCTCCGACAGTGCAGCACTCCCTCAGCACTGACCTTCCGACAGTGCAGCACTCCCTCAGTACTGACCCTCTGAAGCGCAGCACCCCCTCAGTACTGACCCTCCGACAGTGCAGCACTCCCTCAGTACTGACCCTCTGACAGTGCAGCACTCCCTCAGTACTGACCCTCTGACAGTGCAGCACTCCCTCAGTACTGACCCTCTGAAGCGCAACACTCCCTCAGTACTGACCCTCTGACAGTGCAGCACTCCCTCAGTACTGACCCTCCGACAGTGCAGCACTCCCTCAGTACTGACCCTCTGACAGTGCAGCACCCCCTCAGTACTGACCCTCCGACAGTGCAGCACTCCCTCAGTACTGACCCTCTGACAGTGCAGCACTCCCTCAGTACTGACCCTCTGACAGTGCAGCACCCAACTCGTACTGTTCCTCCACTCTGTAGATTTTTGGACTGAGGGAGTTGAGGGATATGGGGATGGTGTGTGAAAGTGGAGTTGAGGCCCACGATTAGCCTTGATTGTATTGAATGACAGAGCAAGCTCAATGGGCTGAATGGCCTACTGCTGTTTCTTGTGTACGTGCACTTTTTCCGAATTGTTACGTGATGAATGTGAGCGAGTGTTTTATCAGGTCCTCTCGTTCTGGGTTCCAATTCTCCCTGCTCTGTCCTGGGATCTGACTCTGATTGTTCTCCCTCTTCCCTGGGTTCTCTCCCCCACCCCCCAGCCCCCCTCTCTCTGTTTCTGGGTTGTAACTCTCTCTCTCTCTCTCTCTGGGTTCTAACTCACTGCTCTCCCTGTTTTCTGGTTCTAACTTTCACTCCTGTGTCTGTCTGTAGCACCGACGGATTTTGCGGATAGCTGCTGCTGATCGCTTTCTGGAGAAACATCAGATGAAGGAGTTCCAGCGCATCCAGCAGACCGAGGAGCGTTTGACTTTACCCGAGGACCCCACTCAAGCAGTTTTTGATACGCCAGCTGATGAGAAATCATCCCTCAGCCAACTAGAACCTCCTCCAGAGCAACCCAGAAATCCAAACAGGAAAAAGAGGCCGTTCAAACGTCAAAGAATGAAACTGCGAAGATAGACGGACAGTCCATCCAGACTGGAATCACCCACTGGCAAAATTCCCATCCGAACCACCAGGGAATCGAAAAGTCCAGGAGCACCTGGCAGTTGCCTCCAATCTGATAGCACAACGACTGCATGGGAAATAAACATTAGCAAGTTCCTGAATCCCCTGTCAAACTGCAGAATCCCAGGTCAACTGCTATACTGGGAGGGGACTATGGGATGTGGTGGCAATAAAAGATTAATCAATTTAAAAAATATGTTTTAAAATTTTTTGACACATTCTTGATGCTGCAGTAAAATTGTTTCCTCGTTTTCCTGCCTGGTTATTTGTGTATTTGTCTCTCAGATTTGGGGGTTTGCAGATGGAGATGGACTGTCTCTCCCTGCACCCAGACTGGGCTTTTACCTGGTGATGGGGTCACAGGGAAGGGGGTGAGAGAGGGGAGAAAGGGGGGGTGGGGGGTGGTAAAGTGGGTGGGGGGGTAATGGGGGGGGTAAAGAGGGTGAGAGGGAGGGGAAAGGGGGTGAGAGAGGAGGGGGGGTGGGTTGCTGCCCCCTGGGCTGTGATGGTGAGAGGCTGGGGCCAGGGGATGGGGTGCAGAGGAGATTCACCAGGATGTTGCCTGGGATGAAACATTTAAGCTATGAAGAGAGGTTGGATAGACTTGGGTTGTTTTCGTTGGAGCAGAGAAGACTGAGGGGCGACCTGATCGAGGTGTACAAGATTATGAGGGGCATGGACAGGATGGATAGGGACCAGCTGTTCCCCTTAGTTGAAGGGTCAGTCACAAGGAGACATAAGTTCAAAGTGAGGGGCAGGAGATTTAGGGGGGATGTGAGGAAAAACTTTTTTACCCAGAGGGTGGTGACGGTCTGGAATGTGCTGCCTGGGAGGGTGGTGGAGGCGGGTTACCTCACATCCTTTAAAAAGTACCTGGATGAGCACTTGGCACGTCATAACATTCAAGGCTATGGGCCAAGTGCTGGTAAATGGGATTAGGTAGGTAGGTCAGGTGTTTCTCACGTGTTGGTGCAGACTCGATGGGCCGAAGGGTGTCAGTCTAACCAATCAGAGAGCGGGGGCGGGGTTAGGCTCGGCCCCGCCTGCTCAGTGAGGTCATGTGTGTGCGCCGGAAGTGAGGCTGTCAGAGCGGCTGCGACGCCTGATTTCCCCAGCGGCGATCGCACAGACTCGGAGACCCCGAGACCCGGCCCCCCCCGGAGACCCCGGGCCCCCCCGAGACCCGCCCCCCCCCCCCCCCCAGACCCGGAGACCCGCCCCCCCGGGATGCGGTGTCACTATGAGGAACTCGGTGTTCGCAGGGACGTGAATGAAGAGGATTTGAAAAAAGCTTATCGGAAACTGGCGCTGAAATGGCATCCGGGTAACCGGGGGGGAGGGGGAAACACCCCCTGGGGGGGAGGGGGGGTGGTAATTACCCCCTGGGGGGAGGGGGGTGTGGTAAACACCCCCTGGGGGGGAGGGGGGGGTGGTAAACACCCCCTGGGGGGGAGGGGGGGGGTGGTAAACACCCCCTGGGGGGGAGGGGGGGGGTGGTAAACACCCCCTGGGGGGGAGGGGGGGGGTGGTAAACACCCCCTGGGGGGGAGGGGGGGGGTGGTAAACACCCCCTGGGGGGGAGGGGGGGGGTGGTAAACACCCCCTGGGGGGGAGGGGGGGGTGGTAAACACCCCCTGGGGGGAGGGGAGGGGGGGGGTGGTAAACACCCCCTGGGGGGAATACTCCCACTCCACAGGTACAGGGTAAATACTCGCCAGTTGCGTGGGGAGCTGGTGGTGTCTGCCCCTCAGTTTGGGTGTGGTGCTGCACACTCTGCATTCCCTGTGTTTTCTTTTGTGTATTGTGTTTATCCAATTCCCCTTTGACAGTTATTGTTGAATCTTTTTCCACAGTTTCCCAGATCACATCTGGCCTTGTAAAATGTTTCCTCTTTTCTGGTCCTTTTTCTGTTCACCGTATATCTGTCTCCTTCTGTTCATCACATTTCTTCCACTGAAAACATTCTCTCTCCTATTTACTCCATCCACACTCTACATTGTCTTAAACCCGCCCATCAAATCTCCTCTCATCTTTCTCTTTAACATGAACAACTCCAGCTTGTCCATTTTCTCCCCAGAATTGAGTCCTCTCTCTCACTCTGTTACCTTCCTGGTAAATCTCTCTCTCGCTCTGTTACCTTCCTGGTAAATCTCTCTCTCACTCTGTTACCTTCCTGGTAAATCTCTCTCTCGCCCTGTTACCATCCTGGTAAATCTCTCTCTCACTCTGTTACCATCCTGGTAAATCTCTGTCTCACTCTGTTACCTTCCTGGTAAATCTCTGTCTCACTCTGTTACCTTCCTGGTAAATCTCTCTCTCGCCCTGTTACCATCCTGGTAAATCTCTCTCTCACTCTGTTACCTTCCTGGTAAATCTCTGTCTCACTCTGTTACCTTCCTGGTAAATCTCTGTCTCACTCTGTTACCTTCCTGGTAAGTCTCTGTCTCACTCTGTTACCTTCCTGGTAAATCTCTCTCTCGCCCTGTTACCATCCTGGTAAATCTCTCTCTCACTCTGTTACCATCCTGGTAAATCTCTCTCTCACTCTGTTACCTTCCTGGTAAATCTCTCTCTCACTCTGTTACCTTCCTGGTAAATCTCTCTCTCACTCTGTTACCTTCCTGGTAAATCTCTCTCTCACTCTGTTACCTTCCTGGTAAATCTCTCTCTCACTCTGTTACCTTCCTGGTAAATCTCTCTCTCACTCTGTTACCTTCCTGGTAAATCTCTGTCTCACTCTGTTACCTTCCTGGTAAATCTCTGTCTCACTCTGTTACCTTCCTGGTAAATCTCTCTCTCACTCTGTTACCATCCTGGTAAATCTCTCTCTCACTCTGTTACCTTCCTGGTAAATCTCTCTCTCACTCTGTTACCATCCTGGTAAATCTCTCTCTCACTCTGTTACCTTCCTGGTAAATCTCTGTCTCACTCTGTTACCATCCTGGTAAATCTCTCTCTCACTCTGTTACCTTCCTGGTAAATCTCTCTCTCACTCTGTTACCTTCCTGGTAAATCTCTCTCTCGCCCTGTTACCATCCTGGTAAATCTCTCTCTCGCCCTGTTACCATCCTGGTAAATCTCTCTCTCACTCTGTTACCTTCCTGGTAAATCTCTCTCTCGCTCTGTTACCATCCTGGTAAATCTCTCTCTCACTCTATACCTTCCTGGTAAATCTCTCTCTCACTCTGTTACCTTCCTGGTAAATCTCTCTCTCACTCTGTTACCTTCCTGGTAAATCTCTCTCTCGCTCTGTTACCATCCTGGTAAATCTCTCTCTCACTCTATACCTTCCTGGTAAATCTCTCCCTCACTCTATACCTTCCTGGTAAATCTCTCTCTCACTCTGTTACCATCCTGGTAACTCTCTCTCTCGCTCTGTTACCTTCCTGGTAAATCTCTCTCTCGCTCTGTTACCTTCCTGGTAAATCTCTCTCTCGCTCTGTTACCTTCCTGGTAAATCTCTCTCTCGCTCTGTTACCTTCCTGGTAGATCTCTCTCTCGCTCTGTTACCATCCTGGTAAATCTCTCTCTCACTCTGTTACCTTCCTGGTAAATCTCCCTCTCACTCTGTTACCATCCTGGTAAATCTCTCTCTCGCTCTGTTACCATCCTGGTAAATCTCTCTCTCACTCTGTTACCTTCCTGGTAAATCTCCCTCTCACTCTGTTACCATCCTGGTAAATCTCTCTCTCGCTCTGTTACCATCCTGGTAAATCTCTCTCTCACTCTGTTACCTTCCTGGTAAATCTCTCTCTCGCTCTGTTACCATCCTGGTAAATCTCTCTCTCACTCTGTTACCTTCCTGGTAAATCTCTCTCTCGCTCTGTTACCTTCCTGGTAAATCTCTCTCTCGCTCTGTTACCATCCTGGTAAATCTCTCTCTCGCTCTGTTACCATCCTGGTAAATCTCTCTGTCACTCTTACCAGGGGTCGGGTTGAGGCTGTCAGGGAGTATCTCAGAATTGTTATAGTGCAGAAGGAGGCCATTCGGTCCATCGTGTCTGCACCGGCCCTCCGAATGAATAACTCACGTGCTACCATTCCCCCACCTTCTCCCCAGAACCCTACACATTCTTCCTTTTCAGATAACAGTCCAATTCCTTTTTAAATGCTTCAAATGACCCTGCCTCCCCCACACTCTCAGGCAGAGCAGTCCAGACCCTAATCACTCCCTGCATAAGACAGTTTCTCACATATCACTTTTGCTTGTTTTGTCAAGTACTTTAAATCTGTTCCCCCTCATTGTAAATGCAGACCTGGTCCCCAGCTACAAATGGACCCCTGGCCCTCCAGCAATCTACAAGCCCCGTTGGAACATTTGGGGGAGAGTCATTTTTTTTCTCTGTCTCCATTGCTTCTTTAGTCTAATGCTTTAAATCTGTGCCCTCTCATTCCTGATCCATTTCCGAGTGGGAACAGTTTCTCCCTATCTACTCTGTCCAGACCCCTCATGATTTTGAACACCTTTATCAAATCTCCTTTCAGCCTTCTCCTCTCCAAGGAAAAGAAATTGGAGAAGTTGTGACTGTCTTCGTAACTGAAGTTCCTCATCCCTGGAACTATTCTCGTGAATCTTTTCTGCCCTCTCTCTAATACCTTCACATCCTTCCTAAAGTGTGGTGCCCAGAGCTGGACACAATACTCCAGCTGAGGCTGAACCAGTGTTTTATACAAGTTTAACATAACCTCCTTGCTCTTGTACTCTATGCCCCTATTAATAAAGCCCAAGATACTGTATGCTTTATTCACCGCTCTCTCAATCCATCCTCTCACCTTCAATAATTTATGCACATATACACCCAGATCCCCCTGCTCCTGCACCCCCTTTAGAATTGTACCCTTTATTTTATATTGTCTCTCCATGTTCTTCCTACCAAAATGAATCACTTCACATTTCTCTGCATTGAACTTCATCTACCACCTGTCCACCCATTTTACCAACTTGTCTCTGTCCTTTTGGAGTTCTACACTATCCTCCTCACAGTTCGCAATGCTTCCAAGTTTTGTGTGATTTGCAAATATTGAAATTGTTCCCAATACACCAAGGTCCAGGTCATTAATATATATCAGGAAAGGCAAGGGTCCCAAAACTGACCCGCATTTGTCCTTTTGAATATTAATTTTGTCCCAAATTATTGTTTCTAGGAGTTTCTCCACCACAGAAGTTAAACTGACTGGCCTGTAGTTGCTGGGCTTATTTTTACACCTTTTTTTTGAACAAGGGTGTAATGTTTGTAATTCTCCAGCCCTCTGGCCCCATCCCTGAGTCTAAGGAAGACTGAAGAATTATGGCCAGTGCCCCTGCAATTTCCACACTCACTTCCCTCAGTAACATTGGATGCATCTCATCCGGTCCCGGTGCCTTATCAACTTCAAGTACAGACAGTCCATTCAACACCTCCTCCTTATCAATTTTAAACCTTTGAGTGTCTGAATTTCCTCGTCTGTCACCATGGCCTGGGTAACAGCTGCTTCCTTGGTAGAGACAGATGCAAAGTATTCATTTAGTACCTCAGCCATGCCCCTGCCACCATGTGTAAATTCACTTTTAGGTCCCTAATCGGCCCTACTCCTCCTTTTATCACCCTTTTACTATTTTTATGCCTATAAGGAGACTTTTAGTTTCCCTTTTATGTTGGCTGTCAGCTCTTCTCATACTCCCTCTTTGCTTATTTGCTTCTTCACCTCCCCTCCCCATGAAGGTTCACTTCTATATTCAGCCAGGTTCTCAATTGTTTTATCTGTCATAAGCACACTTTTTCTTCTTTATCTTAATTTCTATCTCCTTTATTAACCAGGGAGCTCTGGATTTGTTTACCCAACCTTTCCCTTTCAAGGGAATATACCTTGACTGTGCCCGAATCATCTCTTCTTTGAAGGTAGCCCATTGATCAGCTACCATTTTTCCTTTGGCCCAAATCCGGTCTTACCCCATTGAAACTGGCTTTCCCCCAGTTAATTATTCTTACCCTGGATTGTTCTTTGTCCTTTTCTATCATCATCCTGAATCTTATGATACAATGATCACTGTCCCCTAAATGTTCCTCCACTAACACTTGATCCAATGACCCACCTCATTCCCAAGAACCAACTCCTTTCTCGTTGGTCTGGAAAAATACTGCAGAAGAAAATTCTCCTGAACGTACACTCGGAACTCTTTTTCCTCTTTGCCCATAACACTACTACCAACCTGATCTATATTTGGATAATTAAAGTCCCCCATTATAACTACTCATATTTTTGCATCTCTCTGTAATTCCCCTGCAGATTTGTTCTACATTCTTCTCACTAGTTGGTGGTTTATAGACTACACCGAGCAATGTAATTGCTCCCTTTTTGTTCCTTAGCTCGAGCCAAATTGATTCTGTCCTTGAACCCTCTGGGACATCCTCTTTCTCCAGCACTGCAATGCTCTCCTTAACCAATACCACCACCCCTGCTCCTTTCCTTCCTTTCCTATCCCTTCTGAACACCTTGTACCCGGGAATATTTAACACCCAGTTCTGCCCTTCCTTGAGCCAGGTCTCTGTTATCACCACAACATCATATTTCCACATGACAATCTGCGCCTGTAACTCCCCAATCTTATTCACTCTACTCCGTGTATTCACATACACGCACAGTAACCGTGATTTAGATTTTGTTACTTTCTCCCTTATTCTGACCCCAACTATTAAGTTACTATTCTCTATACAAGTGCTATCTAACTTTCCCAATACTCTGTGCACCCTGGTATTCCTCTCTGACATTATCGCCTGGTTCCCACACCCTTGCCGAATTAGTTTAAACCCTCCCCAACAGCACTAGCACTGTTGCCGGGCATCCTGGGGGTAATTGCACTCTGTAGTGGGTTGATTATGCATAAACAGGGATGATGTACATCTGCATTAATTTAAACATCGAACCTTTCTCTTCACAGATAAGAACTTAGAGAATCCGGAGGATGCTGCTGAGAGGTTTAAACTGATCCAGGCAGCCTACGATGTACTGAGTGACCCTCAGGAGAGAGCATGGTGAGTCCATGAAGGATCAGAGCATGTTACAGCACAGCAAGAGCCCATGGTGCCCCTGCGGGCTCTTTCATGGAACTATCCAGTCAGTCCCATTCTCCTACTCTGCCCCATCGCTCTGTAATTTATTCCCTTTCGAGAACTTAGTCACTTTTCAATCTGCTTCCACCATCCTTCCAGATCACAGCCTCATTGAGTGAGGAAATTTCTCATTTCCTACTTGTTCTTGTGCTGATTATTTGAAACCTCTGTCCTCAGGTTACAGACCAACCTCAGAGAATCATTTCACCCATTTTAGTCTATCAGCGCCTCTCATCATTTCACAGGTTCACCTTATCTGATCCAAGGAGAGCAATCTCAGTTTCTCCAGCCTTTCTACATAACAGAAACAGACAACACCAGAATAGAGAATAGAAAGTTAATAGGTAAAGTCGGGATAGGGGAGAAAGTAACAAAATCTAAATCAGGGTTACTGTGCATGTGTGTGAATGCACGGAGTACAGTAAATAAGATTGGGGAGTTACCGGCGCAGATTGCCGTGTGGAAATATGATGTTGTGGCGATAACAGAGATATGGCTCAAGAAAGGGCAGAACTGGGTGTTAAATATTCCTGGGTACAAGGTGTTCAGAAGGAATAGGACAGGAGGAGGGGTGGTGGTATTGCTCGGTGTAGTCTAAAGACCAGCAAATAGTGACAAGGATGTAGGAGAACAAATCTGCAGGGGAATTACAGAGAGATACAGCATTATAGAGTAGTTATAATGGGTGACTTTAAATACTCGAATGTAGACTGGGACAGTGGTAATGTAAAGGGTGGAGAGGGGGAAAAGTTCCTGATTGTGTTCAGGAGAATTTTCTACAGCAGTATGTGTCCAATCCAACAAGAAAAGATGCACTGTTGGACCTGGTTCTTGGAAATGAGGTGGGCCAAGTAGGTCATGTGTCAGTGGGGGAACATTTAGGAGACAGTGATCATTGTATTGTACGTTTTAGGATGATGATAGAAAAGGACGATAGGCAATCCAGAGTAAAAATAATTAACTGGACAAGAGCCGACTTCAATGGGGCAGGAAGGGAGCTGGGTCAGATAGACTGGTAGAAAATACAACTGAGAACCAAGTGGAACACAGAAGGTTTGGGGGAGGTGAAGATACAAATAAAAGAAGTGAAGAGGGATTATGAGAAAAGACTGGCAGCCAACATAAAGGGGAATCCCAAAGTCTCCTATAGGCACATAAATAGCATTAGGGTGGTAAAAGGAGGAGTAGTGTCGATTAGGGATCCAAAAGGGAATTTACACATGGACGAAGGGGCCATGGCTGGGGTATTAAGTGAATACTTTGCAACCGTCTTTACCAAGGAGGTAGATGCTACCCAGGCCACTGTGACAGACGAGGAAACTCTGTCACTAGAAGGGTTCAAAATTGATAGAGGAAGTGTTGAATAAACTGTTAGTACTTAAAGTTGACAAGGCACTGGGACTGTATGAGATGCATCCAAGGATATTGAAGGAAGTGAGAGTAGAAATTGTAGGGGCACTGGCCATAATCTTTCAGTCTTCCCTAGACTCAGGGGAGGTGCCAGAGGACTGGAGAATTGCAAACATTACACCCTTGTTCAAAAAAGGTTGTAAGGATAAGCCCAGCAATTACAGACCAGTCAGTTTAACTTCGATGGTGGGGAAGATTCTAGAAACAATTATTTGGGATAGAATTAGTAGTCACATGGAAAAATATGGGTTGATAAGGAAGAGCCAGCATGGATTTCTAAAGAGGAAATCGTGTTTAACTAACTTGCTGGAGTTTTTTGAAGAGGTAACAGAAAAGGTCGATGAGGGTAATGCTGTTGATGTGGTGTACATGGACTTTCAAAAGGCATTGGACACAGTGCCACACAGCAGACTTGTGAGAAAAGTTATTGCTCAGAATGAAAGTGACAGTAGCAACGTGGTTACAAAATTGGCTGAAAAATAGGAAGCAGAGAGTAATGGTCAATGGATATTTTTCGGGCTGGAGGAAGATTTGTAGTGGAGTTCCCCAGGGGTCGGTATTGGGACCCTTGCTTTTCCTGATATATATTAATAATCTAGATCTTGGTGTGCAGGGGACAATTTCAGAGTTTGCGGATGATATGAAGTTTGGGAGTGTTGTGAACTGCGAGGAGGATGGTGTGGAACTTCAAAAGGACAAAGACAAGTTTGTGGAGTGGGCAGATAGGTGGCAGATGAAGTTCAATGCGGAGAAATGTAAAATGATTCATTTTGATAGGAAGAACATGGACAGACAATATAAAATAAGGGGTGAAAGTTTGAAGGGTGTGTAGGAGCAGAAAGACCTGGGTGTATGTGTGCATAGATCATTGAAGGTGGCAGGACAGGTGGAGAGAGCAGTTAATAAAGCAAATAGTATCCTGGGCTTTATTAATAGGGGCATAGAGTACAAGAGCAAGGAGCTTATACTGAATTTATATAAGACACTTGTTAGACCTCAGCTGGAGTATTGTGTACAGTTCTGGGTGTCACATTATAGGAAGGATGCGAACACATTGGAGAGAGTGCAGAAGAGGTTTACGAGAATGGTTCCAGGGATGAGAAACTTCAGCTATGAGGATAGATTGGAGAGGTTGGGACTGTTCTCCTTGGAGAGGAGACGGCTAAGAGGAGATTTGATAGAGATGTTCAATATCATGAGGGGGCTGGACAGAGTAGATAGAAAGAAGCTGTTCCCACTTGTAAAAGGATCAAGAACGAGAGAGCACAGATTTAAAGTGATTTGCAAAAGAAGCAAATGTGACGTGAGAAAAAACTTTTTCACACAACGAATGGTTTGGGTCTGGAATGTACGGCCTGGAAGTGTGGTGGGGGAGGTTCAATCGAGGCATTCAAGAGGGCATTAGATGATTATTTAAATAGAAACAATTCGCAGGGTTATGGGGAAAAGGCAGGAGATTGGCACTAAGACATAATGCTCATTTGGAGAGCCGGTGCAGACAGGATGGGCTGAATGGCCTCCTGTGCTGTAACAATTCTGTGATAACTGGCTTGTTTTCAGTAAAACATTTTCACCTTGAGCAGCTGCCTGGTGTGTAATGCATGTGCGTGTGGGAGCTCACTGTGTGCATGTGTGTAGAGCTCTCTGTGAGTTGTGTGTGTAGGAGTTCTCTGTGAGTGCTCTGTGTGTGTAGGAGCTGTGTGTATGTAGGAGCTTTCTGTGACTCTGTGTGTGTAGAGCTCTCTGTGAGTCATCTGTGTGTATAGGAGCACTAAGAGTCGTGCGTGTTTGTGTGTAGGAGCTCTCTGTGAGTCATAGAAACTAGGAGCAGGAGTAGGCCATTCGGCCCTTCAAGCCTGCTCCACCATTCATTATGATCATGGCTGATCATCCAACTCAATAGCCTGCTCCCGCTTTCTCCCCATATCCTTTGATCCCTTTCGCCCCAAGAGCTATATCTAACTCCTTCTTGAAAACATACAATGTTTTGGTCTCAACTACTTTCTGTGGTAGCGAATTCCACAGGCTCACCATTCTCTGGGTGAAGAAATTTCTCCTCATCTCAGTCCTAAATAGTCTACCCCGTATCCTCAGACTGTGATCCCTGGTCCTGGACTCCCCCACCATCGGGAACATCCTTCCTGCATCTACCCTGTCTGGGCCTGTTAGAATTTTATAGGTTTCTATGAGATCGCCACTCATTATTCTGAACTCCAGTGAATATAATCCTAATTGACTCAATCTCTCCTCATATGTCAGTCCCGCCATCCCAGGAATCAGTCGGGTAAACCTTCGCTGCACTCCCTCTATAGCAAGAACATCCTTCCTCAGATAAGGAGACCAAAACTGCACACAAAATTCCAGATGTGGTCTCACCAAGGCCCTGTACAATTGCAGCAAGACATCCCTGTTCCTGTACTCGAATCCTCTGGCTATGAAGGCCAACATACCATCTGCCTTCTTTACCGCCTGCTGCACCTGCATGCTTACCTTCAGTGCCTGGTGTATAAGGACACCCAGGTCTCATTGCACATTCCCCTCTCTCAATTTATAGCCATTCAGATAATTCCCTCATCTAAATCATTAATATATATTGTGAATAGCTGGGGTCCCAGCACCGATCCCTGCGGTACCCCACTAGTCACTGCCTGCCATTCGGAAAAAGTCCCGTTTATTCCTATTCTTTGTTTCCTGTCTGCCAACCAGTTTTCTATCCATCTCAATACACTACCCCCAATCCCATGCGCTTTAATTTTACACGCCAATCTCTTATGTGGGACTTTGTCGAAAGCCTTCTGAAAGTCCAAATAAACCACATCTACTGGCTCCCCCTCATCAACTCTACTAGTTACATCACCGAAAAATTCCAGTAGGTTTGTCAAGCGTGATTTCCCTTCCGTAAATCCATGCTAACTCTGTCCGATTCTGCCACTGTTTTCCAAGTGCTCAGCTATTAAATCTTTTATAATGGACTCTAGAATTTTCCCCACTACCGACATCAGACTGACTGGTCTATAATTCCTTGTTTTCTCTCTACCTCCCTTTTTAAATAGTGGGGTTACATTAGCTACCCTCCAATCTGTAGGAACTATTCCAGAGTCTGTAGAATCTCGGAAGATGACCACCAATGCATCCGCTATTTCTAGGGCTAATTCCTTAAGTACTCTGGGATGTAGATTATCAGGCCCTGGGAATTTATCAGCCTTCAATCCCATCAATTTCCCCAACACCATTTCCCTACTAATACTGATTTCTTTCAGTTCCTCCCTCTCACTAAATCCTGTGTTCCCCAACATTTCTGGTGTGTTATTAGTGTCCTCCTTTGTGAAGACAGAACCAAAGTATGTATTTAGTTGGTCAGCCATTTCTTTGTTCCCCATTATAAATTCCCCTGTTTCTGACTCTAAGGGACCTACATTTGTCTTCACCAATCTTTTTCTCTTCACATACCCATAGAAACTTTTACAGTCAGTTTTTATATTCCCCACAAACTTACTCTCGTACTCTATTTTCCCCTTCTTAATCAATCCCTTGGTCCTCCTTTGCTGAGTTCCAAACTGCTCCCAATCCTCAGGTCATGTGTGTGCGTGTCGGAGCTGTTTGTCTCACCCTGTGTCCTGTATGCAGGTATGACAGCCATCGAGAGGCGATTCTGAAGGGGGGTCTGAATGGTGATTATGAAGATGACAGTGTGGATTTGCTGCAATATTTCACCACAGCGTGTTACTCTGGGTATGCTGATGATGAGAAGGTATGGGCAGCTCGTTACAGTCCGATGTTACTGTGGGTCCCTGGGGAGAGGAGGTTCCTGCTCCCTGTCTACAGAGAGGAGTCAGGCCTGTCTGAAGCTGCCCAGCGGTGACTCACAATTACTGTTCCTTGTGGGGAAAGCCACATTTCACCAGCAGGAGGCCCCGGGGATACATTGTCTGTTCAACTGTGTCCCTGAATGAATTGCAAATTCAGTGATAGAGGGAGCATAACCCTCACAGGGAATAGTCCTCCGCTGTGTGCCATTTACCCCTGGAATTCTGCCTCTCTGTGGTAGTGTGCTATTTACTCCTGGAATGCCTCCCATGTGTATTCAATCCCAGAACTCCCCCACTCAGTGATATTTTCCCTGAAGGCTCCTTTCTTAAAGGCATCTACCCCCGGACTATCCCCTCTCCTTCTGGTATTTACCTCCTGGAATGGCACTTTCCTTTGAGGTATCTACCCCTTGAATGCCCCCTCTACTCGGTACTTAGCCCTGGAATTGCCCCTCTCTAGTATTCACCCGTGCCCGGAATGCCCTTCCCTCTCTGGTATTTACCCTTGGGATGCCTGCCCCCACCCCCCCCAACCGTGGTATTTGCACCAGGAATGCCCCTGTGTGGTATTAATCACCAGAATTCCCCCCACATGGTCTTTACCCTCCTCCCCGGGGTGCCCCCCACATGGTCTTTACCCTCCTCCTCCGAGTGCCCCTCCCCGCGTGGTTTCTAACCCCTGAAAGCCCCCTGCCACCTCGACATTGTCACTGGATTTGCAATCCAGACTCCCAGGGTATTGCTCTGGCTCAGAATTCCACATGACAGATGGTGGAATTTGAATTCAACAAATATCTGGAATTAAAAGTTTGAGGATTACCATTGTCGATTGTTGTAAAAACCCATCTGGTTCACTAGCAAGCCACTCAGTTGTAACAAACCGCTACAAAGTCGCAAAAAAGGAATGAAACCGGACGGTCCACCCGGCATCGACCGAGGCACCGGAAACAACAACGGCATCTTAGCCCTGTCGACCCTGCAAAGTCCTCCTGACTAACATCTGGGGGCTTGTGCCAAAATTGGGAGAGCTGTCTCACAGACTAGTCAAGCAACAGCCTGACATAGTCATCCTCACGGAATTATACCTTACAGATAATGTCCCAGACACCACCATCACCATCCCTGGGTATGTCCTGTCCCACCGGCAGGACAGACCCAGCAGAGGTGGCAGCACAGTGGTATACAGTCGGGAAGGAGTTACCCTGAGAGTCCTCAACATCGACTCCAGAAACCATGAAGTCTCATGGCATCAGGTCAAACGTGGGCAAGGAAACCTCCTGCTGATGACCACGTACCGCCCTCCCTCAGCTGATGAATCAGTGCTTCCTCCATGTTGAACATCACTTGGAGGAAGCACTGAGGGTGGCGAGGGTACAGAATGTACTCTGGGTGGGGGACTTCAATGTCCATCACCAAGAGTGGCTCGGTAGCAACACCACTGACTGAGCTGGCCGAGTCCTAAAGGACATAGCTGTTAGACTGGGTCTGCGGCAGGTGGTGAGGGAACCAACAAGAGGGAAAAACATATTTGATCTCATCCTCACCATCCTGCCTGCCACTGGTGCATCTGTCCATGACAGTATGGGCAGGAGTGACTATCGCACAGTCATTGTGGAGATGAAGTCCCACCTTCACATTGAGGACACCCTCCATTGTGTTGTGTGGCATTACCACCGTGCTAATTGGGATAGATTTCAAACAGACCTAGCAACTCAAGACTGGGCATCCATGAGGCGCTGTGGGCCATCAGCAGCAGCGGAATTGTACTCGAACACAATCTGTAACCTCATGGCCCAGCATATCCCCCACTCTACCATTACCATCAAGCCAGGGAATCAACCCTGGTTCAATGAAGAGTGCAGGAGGGCAGGCCAGGAGCAGCACCAGGCATACCTCAAAATGAGGTGTCAACCTGGTCAAGCTATAACTTGCGTGCCAAACAGCATAAGCAGCAAGTGATAGACAGGGCTAAGTGATCCCACAACCAATGGATCAGATCTAAGCTCTGCAGTCCTGCCACATCCAGTCGTGAATGGTGGTGGACAATTAAACAACTCACTGGAGGAGGTGGCTCCACAAATATCCCCATCCTCAATGATGGAGGAGCCCAGCACATCAGTGTAAAAGATAAGGCTGAAGCATTTGCAACAATCTTCAGCCAGAAGTGTCGAGTGGATGATCCATCTCGGCCTCCTCTGGAGGTCCCCAGCATCACAGATGCCAGTCTTCAGCCAATTCGATTCACTCCACGTGATATCAAGAAACGGTTGAAGGCACTGGATACTACAAAGGCTATGGTCCCTGACAATATTCTGGCAATAGTACTGAAGACTGGTGCTCCAGAACTTGCCGCGCCCCTAGCCAAGCTGTTCCAGTAAAGTTACAACACTGGCATCTACCCGGCTATGTGGAAAATTGCCCAGGTATGTCCTGTACACAAAAAGCAGGACAAATCCAACCCGGCCAATTACCACCCCATCAGTCTACTCTAGATTAACAGTAAAGTAATGGAAGGGGTCATCAACAGTGCTATCAAGCGGCACTTGCTTAGCAATAACCTGCTTACTGACACTCAGTTTGAGTTCTGCCAGGGCCACTCAGCTCCTGACCTCATTACAGCCTTGGTTCAAACATGGACAAAAGAGCTGAACTCCCGAGGTGAGGTGAGAGTGACTGCCCTTGACATCAAGGCAGCATTTGACCAAATGTGGCATTAAGGAGCCCTGGCAAAACTGGAGTCAATGGGAATCAGGGGGGAAACTCTCCACTGGTTGGAGTCATACTTAGCACAAAGGAAGATGGTTGTGGTTATTGGAGGTCAGTCATCTCAGCTCCAGGACATCACTGCAGGAGTTCCTCAGGGTAGTGTCCTAGGCCCAACCATCTTCAGCTGCTTCATCAATGACCTTCCTTCCATCCTAAGGTCAGAAATGGGGATGTTCGCTGATTGCACAATGTTCAGCACCATTCACAACTCCTCAGATACTGAAGCAGTCCATGTCCAAATGCAGCAAGACCTGGACAATATCCAGGCTTGGGCTGACAAGTGGCACATCACAAGTGTCAGGCAACGACCATCTCCAACAAGAGAGAATCTAACCATCGCCCCTTGATGTTCAATGGTATCATCACTGAATCCCCCACTTATCAACATCCTGCAGATTACCATTGACCAGAAACTGAACTGGACTAGCCATATAAATACTGTGGCTACAAGAGCAGGTCAGAAGCTAGGAATCCTGCGATGAGTAAATCACCTCCTGACTCTCCAAAGCCTGTCCACCATCTACAAGGCACAAGTCAGGAGTGTGATGGAATACTCTCCACTTGCCTGGATGAGTGCAGCTCCCACAACACTCAAGAAGCTCGACACCATCCAGGACAAAGCAGCCGCTTGATTGGCACAAACATTCACTCCCTCCACCACCGACACACAGTAGCAGCAGTGTGTACCATCTACAAGATGCACTGCAGGAATTCACCAAGGCTCCTTAGACAGCACCTTCCAAACCCACAACCACTACCATCTAGAAGGACAAGGGCAGCAGAACTCGCTCCCTAACAACACTGTGGGTGTACCTACACCACATGGACTGCAGCGGTTCAAGAAGGCAGCTCACCATCACCTTCTCAAGGGCAATTAGAGATGGGCAATAAATGCTGGTCCAGCCAGGGAAGCCCACATCTCGTGAATGAATAAAAAAAATTACCTCCCAGAATGCCTGTGTGGTGTTTATTCCTGGGTCCCCGCTCCCTGTGCTATTTATACCCCTGAATGGTGCCACTGTTAATGTTATTTACCCCAGAATGCCCCCCCATGTAATATTTACCCCCTGGAATGCCACTCATGTATTTACCTTAGATTCTCTCTCCCCCCACCCAGTGCAGTGTCTACCCCTGGAATGTTCCCTCTCTATCCCCCCCAGAATGACCCCTCTCTGGTATTTACCCCGTAATGCCCCTTTGTGTGTTATTTAACCCCAGAATGCCCCCTCGCTACATGATATTTACCCCCTAGAATGCCTGCAGTATGGTACTTACTCTGGAAGGGCCCCCCCATCTGGTATTTACCCCCCTGGAACTTCCCCATCTCTTTGTGGTATTTACCCCCTGGAATGCACCCTCTCTGGTATTAACCCTCCAGAGCCTCTGTGTGCTTTTTACCCCTACCTGGAATGCCCTTCTTTCTGTGGCATTTGCCCCCGAATGCCCCCCTGTGGTATTGACCCTCTGCAATGTGCCCAATGTGTATTTATCCCACAGAATCCCCCCTCTGTCTATTTTCCCCCAGCAATGCCCACTGGTGTGCTATTTACCCTCTGTAATCCCACCTCTCTGAGCTATTTACCCCACAGAAAGCCTCATCCCTGGTGTTTACGGCCCAGAAAAGCCCTGCTCTCTGTGGAATTTACCCCCGAAATGCCTCCTGTGTGGTATTGCCCCGGGAAGAGCTCGCTCTTTGCTGACGATGGTAATTTTCTGCTCCAGGGTTTCTATACTGTTTATCGGCGGGTTTTCGAGGAGATTGTGGAGGAGGAGCTGGAGTCTCTACAGGAGCCTGATGAACTGACATGGCCGTCATTCGGAGATTCTCAGAGTGACTATAACACGGTAACTACACCTGACCATGGCACGAGGTAAGGGGCGGGTATGGAGGGGCACAAGAGGCTGACAGGAGGTGGGCTGCAGACTGGGTGGAAAGATGAGGGGAGGGGCTTTCAGGGAAGTGGGTGCAGGATTCGGGGGTGGGGGGGGGGAATTGAAGGGAAGGAGAATCTTTCCAGTTGATTGTGTTCGGAGCAGCTTTCCGAGGAGATCACTGCAATCTGTGCTCCCAGTCCACCCCCGCCCGCCTCGACACCACCCTGCGGAGTGAATGTGGATGTGGTGCCAGTCAAGCGGCTGCTTTGTCCTGGGCAGTGTCCAGCTTCTTGAGTTGTTAGAGCTGTACTCATCCAGGCAAGTGGGGAGTATTCCATCACACTCCTGACTTGTGCCTTGTAGATGGTGGACAGGCTTTTGGGAGTCAGGAGGCAAGTTACTCACCACAGGATTTCCAGCCTCTGACCTGCTCTTATAGCCACAGTATTTATATGGCTGGGTCCAGTTCAGTTTCTGGTCAATGGTAACCCCCAGGATGTTGATAGTGGGGGATTCAGTGATGGTAATGCCATTGAACATCAAGTGTGATTCTCTCTTGTTGAAGATTGAATGTTGCTGAAGGTTCAGTGTGATGGTGAGCTGCTATTGGTCAGTGCTGTGGGGGGGGTCAGTGTGATGGTGAGCTGCTATTGGTCAGTGCTGTGGGGGGGTCAGTGTTGAGCTGATCTATTGGTCAGTGCTGTGGGGGGGGTCAGTGTGATGGTGAGCTGCTATTGGTCAGTGCTGTGGGGGGGGTCAGTGTGATGGTGAGCTGTTATTGGTCAGTGCTGTGGGGGGGTCAGTGTGATGGTGAGCTGCTATTGGTCAGTGCTGTGGGGGGGGTCAGTGTGATGGTGAGCTGCTATTGGTCAGTGCTGTGGGGGGGGTCAGTGTGATGGTGAGCTGTTATTGGTCAGTGCTGTGGGGGGGTTCAGTGTGATGGTGAGCTGCTATTGGTCAGTGCTGTGGGGGGGGTCAGTGTGATGGTGAGCTGTTATTGGTCAGTGCTGTGGGGGGGGTCAGTGTGATGGTGAGCTGCTATTGGTCAGTGCTGTGGGGGGGTCAGTGTGATGGTGAGCTGCTATTGGTCAGTGCTGTGGGGGGGGTC